>NC_057730.1:58982002-58984946 GCF_004010195.1 Chiloscyllium plagiosum | reverse complement strand
TCCGTTAGGCGAGGAGACTAGGACCTGTGGACACAGCCTTAGAATTAAAGGGGGTAAATTCAGAACAGAAATGCGGAGACATTTCTTCAGTCAGAGAGTGGTGGGCCTGTGGAATTCATTGCTGCGGAGTGCAGAGGAGGCCGGGACGCTAAATGTCTTGATAAATTCTTGATGTCACAAGGAATTAAGGGCTATGGGGAGAATGCGGGTAAGTGGAGTTGAAATGCCCATCAGCCATGATTGAATGGCGGAGTGGACTCGATGGGCCGAATGGCCTTACTTCCGCTCCTATGTGTTATGGTCTTATGACTCTGTTAAGTCCTGCCCCAGAGATCAAAAACATTAACTTACTCCACCTGCCGTGAATGTAATGGCAGTCATTGTTCTTCCTTATTATATAGTTGAGTTTTGATATAAGGACATGTAACAGGTTCTGCCCTGAGATCAGGGTTACCCAACCTTGGCTCAAGTTCAAGTTTGTGTTTATGTCGTAGCCAAAGCCCAACTGCTGTCTGCAGCCCCGGACAGTGGGAGGACCAAGAGGCCTGGTCTTACTGTGCAATAGTCCCCTTTCATTCTATTGAGGACCAGTTCCCTTTGACTTTCAGATATTGCAAGTTGGTGTGCTACCTGTGTAAACTTCTGGCACTTGCTGTAGGTGTACATTGAGGTAGCCCAGTGCAGCAACGTGTCCACCCACTGAGCGTTCAGTGTTGCCAAGTCTAACAAGCTGCCTGCATTCTGCCTGCAGTAAACAACAAGTAAAGCCAAAGATCACTGCTGTGACCCTGTAAAAATAGCCAATGCACTAAAAGACTTAATATGAGACTTAAAATAAGTGCAAATTGAGTCAGGACTAAGGAAGGTGAGAGGCAACCCATGTAGATATATGAGTTGTGAGACTCTCAATGCTAGCAACCTAACAGAAATATGCATGGCATAAGTGTCCATAGGATTCAAAGTGAAGTCTATCTGAGAGAAGTATGAAGTGAAGTTATGTGAACCAACCTGTCTAATCTGAGAATTAAGATTGACAGTTAACTGTTTTCATTGCAGCTCCATGTCAATGATGGCTGAACCAATCAACAACCTCTCTCATATTGCATCAGCTGTGTCTCGTCAAGCAGCATTGCCTTTGATGTGAAGGGCACTGCTTGTCACTGGCCACTCGGGTGTTTCCTTTCTTCCTGGTAGGGAATGAATAAAGATCTATACACCTGTTGTCTCTCACTGCGTCTCACATCTGCACACACAACATGGGTGATGGGGAAAATAAGTTGAGAGTGTGGTGCTGGAAAAATACAGCAGGTCAGGCAGCATCTGAGGAGCAGGAAAATAGATGTTTCGGGCAAAGGCCATTTATCTTTGTTGAGTTTTTGCAATGCATCTTGTAGACTGTTCCCACTGATGCTACTGAGCGGCAATGGTGGAGGGAGTGGATGCTTCTGAATGTGGTGCCAAACAAGCGGGCTGCTTTGTCCTGGGTGATGTCAAGCTTCTTGAGTGTTGTTGGAGCTGCATTCATTCAGGCAAGTGAGGAGTATCCTATCACACTCCTGACTTGTAGTTAATGAGTGGGTTTTAAGGAGACAGGAGGTGAATTGATCACCACAGTATCCCTACCCTCTGACCTGCACTTGTAGCCACTGTGTTTATGTGGTGAATCCAGTTGAGTTCCTGGTCAATGGTAATTCCAAGGATGTTGACAGTGTGGGATTCAGTGTTGGTAACACCATTGAATGTCAAGGGGTTGTAGTTAGACCGTCTCTAACTTGAAATCCCTGTTTAGAAAGGGAGTAAGGCAAAAGATGGAAAGTTCTGGATTAGTGGTGCTGGAAAAGTACAGCAGTTCAGGAGCAGTAAAATCGACGTTTCGGGCAAAAACCCTTCATCAGGAATACAGGCAGAGAGCCTGAAGAGTGGAGAAATAAATGAGAGGAGGAGGGTGGGGGTGTGGAGAAAGTAGCATAGAGTACAATAGGTGAGTTGGGGAGGGGATGAAGGTGATAGGTCAGGGAGCAGGGTGGAGTGGATAGGTGGAAAAGAAGATAGTCAGGTAGGACAGGTCATGGGGACAGTGCTGAGCTGGAAGTTTGGAACTGGGTTGAGGTGGGGGAACAGGAAATGAGGAAACTACTAAAGTCCACATTGATGTCCTGGGGTTGAAGTGTTACGAGGCGGAAGATGAGGTGTTCTTCCTCCAGGCATCGGGTGGTGAGGGAGTGGCGGTGAAGGACCTCCATGTCCTCGGCAGAGTGGGAGGGGGAGTTGAAATGTTGGGCCACAGGGTGGTGGGGTCGATTGGTGCAGGTGTCCCAGAGATGTTCCCTAAAGCGCTCTGCTAGGAGGCGTCCAGTTTCCCCAATGTAGAGGAGACCGCATCGGGAGCAACAGATACAATAAATGGTATTGGTGGATGTGCAGGTAAAACTTTGATGGATGTGGAGGGCTCCTTTAGGGCCTTGGATGGAGGTGAGGGAGGAGGTGTGGGCGCAGGTTTTGCAATTCCTGCAGTGCCAGGGGAAGGTGCCAGGATGGGAGGGTGGGTTGTTGGAGGCGTGGACCTGACCATGTAGTCACGGAGGGAACGGTCTTTGCGGAAGGCGGAAAGGGGTGGGAAGGTAAATATATCCCTGGTGGTGGGGTCCGTTTGGAGGTGGCGGAAAGGTCTGCGGATGATTTGGTTTATGCAAAGGTTGGTAGGGTGGAAGGGGAGTTCTGTCCTTGTTACGGTTGGAGGGGTGGGGTCTGAGGGCGGAGGTGCGGGATGTGGACGAGATGCTTGGGAGGGCATCTTTAACCACGTGGGAAGGGAACTTGCAGTCTCTAAAGAAGGAGGCCATCTGGTGTGTTCTGTGGTGGAACTGGTCCTCCTGGGAGCAGATACGGCGGAGGCGGAGGAATTGGGAATATGGGATAGCATTTTTGCAGGAGGCAGGGTGGG
>NC_057730.1:58978412-58980477 GCF_004010195.1 Chiloscyllium plagiosum | reverse complement strand
AGGGGAATCCAGAACTAGAGGGCATAGGTTTAGGGTGAGAGGGGAAAGATATAAAAGAGACCTAAGGGGCAACGTTTTCACGTAGAGGGTGGTGTGTGTATGGAATGAGCTGCCAGAGGAAGTGGTGGAGGCTGGTACAATTGCAACATTTAAAAGGCATCTAGATGGATCTATGAATAGGAAGGGTTTGGAGGGATATGGGCCGGGTGCTGGCAGGTGGACTACATTGGGTTGGGATATTTGGTCAGCATAGACAAGTTGGACCGAATGGTCTGTTTCCGTGCTGTACATCTCTATGACTCTAAGCCACAAGGGTGAGGCCTTCCTGATCTGGAAACACCACCAGATCTCAAGGGAAAGAAAAGAGGTCGACAGGCCGAGATCTAGTAAAAGAACACATGACCTAAAGAGCAGGTCCTGGGTAGAAAGAGTACAAGAAAACTAGGAACTTGACAACAATATATGCAAATTCTTTAATACAAGTGTCACCCAATTCCCCCAAGGACCTACCTGACTGAGCTAAAAATGAAGGGGCACTCGTCAAGGACGGAAAGTCATTTAGTGCTCATTGGAAGGAGCACTTTGAGGATCTCCTCAACTGTGCCTCAGTCCTCAACAAGAATAGAGAACAGAAATTTCCACGCATGAGATTTTTTGATCTCGTACAGGTCTTCGACTCGATCGACTAGGAGGGACATAGGACTGTCCTTCTGAAATGTAGCTGCCTGTTCATCACCATCCTCCACTTGGTACATGATGGCATGCAAGCTGTGATCCTCACCAGCAGATCCACCATAGACCCATTGGGTGGGTGAGTTGGTCTATGCACACACTCAAGAGACTGACATCCAAACTAGTATCACTGCATTCACAGAGGCATCTTGTACATTAAGATAACATGGAGTCATTTGAAACAAGAACAGTAGAGCTCTTGAAAATCACCCTCCTCTCTGAGCTATCACCTCCATCCCCACCCCCATTCACCTATTGTGCTCTATGCTACTTTCTCCCCACTCCCAGCCCCCTCTCACTTATCTCTCCACCCTTCAGGCACCCTGCCTCTATTCCTGATGAAGGGCTTTTGCCCGAAACGTTGATTTTCCTGCTCCTCAGATGTTGCCTGACCTGCTGTGCTTTTCCAGCAACACACTAATCTAGATTCTGGTTTCCAGCATCTGCAGTCATTGTTTTTACCTAGTTGATTTTAACCCTACTGCGAATCCTCTTGCAAGGATGCCTGCCTTGAAGAAGTTTTCCTCCTCTCTCTACAAGAATCTAAGGGAGTCCCTCTCCCACTGCAACTCCCAGGTCATTTCCTCTGTCCTGAAGCTCTTCAACCAGGTCCTGAAACAAACTTCCTACCACAGACACATTTGCTTCCTCAGTGCCTGCCTCCGTAACCAACTCATCCCACATGGACTCCGGACCACCTTTAAACCAGCAGAGTTCGGACCCGAACAGGACAAACAGTACAGACTACAGATTCAAAAACACCAGCAACAGTCCTCCTTCAAGATCATCCACTCCACACTTGCAGCAATGCGCCGGCACCTAACCTCTCTACAGTCAGTCCTGCCTCAGCTGAGGGCCAGACTCTCTCAGAATTGCAAAGGACCCACTCTGTACTACATCCTCAGGAGAATCCATACTCTCAACAAACAGTAATTCAACTACATCTCAAACATCAAAAACCGTAAGTACAACAAACTTTTATCTACCCACCTCCATAACCAGCGCTCCTCAAACATTCCAGAAGATTCCCCTGGTCTCTGGAACTGCTCGGACGCCATTAGCCATGTGGCTCGTGCAGCCACCATCCCTACACTATTGATGATGTCACTTCCTCCCCAATCATGGGCGCTTCCACAGCCACTTCCGCCCCTCACAATTCCTCATGCACCACACGTGACATCACACGCTCAGTGACTTCCGCCCCCCACCACTGCCATGTTTGCCACCACTTCTGCCCCCACCAACACCACTCACCTGCATTCTGCTGACACGCCCCCCACAGATCCCACTGTCACCATCCCTGCCCCCCAAAGCCCTGAGGGGAACACCACCC
>NC_057730.1:58937683-58977897 GCF_004010195.1 Chiloscyllium plagiosum | reverse complement strand
ATACAGAACCTCATCACCTCAAGAGATCTCCCACCCACAGCTTCCAACCTTATAGTCTGGGAACCTCGCATTGCCCAGTTCTACCTCCTTCCCAAGATCCACAAGCCTGACCACCCTGGCCAACCCATTGTCTCAGCATGCTCCTGCCCCACTGAACTCATCTCTACCTACCTCGACATTGTCCTATTCCCCCTAGTCCAGGAACTCCCCACATACGTTCGAGACACCACCCACGCCCTCCACCTCCTCCAAGTCTTCCGTGTCCTCGGTCCCAAAGCCTCATCTTCACCATTCCCCACCTCTTCCTTCGCTACATTGATGACTGCATTGGCGCCACCTTGTGCTCCTGCGAGGAGGTTGAGCAATTCATCAACTTTACCAACATATTCCACCCTGACCTTAAATTTACCTGGACCATCTCTGACACCTCCCTCCCCTTCCTGGACCTCTCCATCTCCATTAGTGACGACCGAGTTGACACCGACATTTTTTACAAATCCACCGACTCCCACAGCTACCTGGATTACACCTCTTCCCACCCTATCTCTTGCAAAAATGCCATCCTGTATTCCCAATTCCTCCACCTCCGCCGTATCTGCTTCTAGGAGGACCAGTTCCACCACAGAACACACCAGATGGCCTCCTTCTTTAGAGACAGCAATTTCCCTTCCCATGTGGTTAAAGATGCCCTCCAACGCATCGTCCATATACTGCATCTCTGCCCTCAGGCCCCACCCCTCTGCCCTCAGACCCCACCCCTCCAACCGTAACAAGGACAGAACGCTCCTGGTGCTCACCTTCCACTCTACCAACCTTCGCATAAACCAAATCATCTGCTGACATTTCCGCCACCTCCAAACGGACCCCACATCAGGGATGTATTTCCCTCCCACCCCTTTCCACCTTCCACAAAGACCGTTCCCTCCGTGACTACCTAGTCAGGTCCACGCTCCCCCCTACAACCCACTCTCCCATCCTGGCACCTTCCCCTGCCACCGCAGGAACTGTAAAACCTGTGCCCACACCTCCTCCCTCACCTCCATCCAAGGCCCTAAAGGAGCCTTCCACATCCATCAAAGCTTTACTTGCACATCCACCAATATCATTTATTCTATCCCGATGCGGTTTCCTCCTCATTGGGGAGACTGGACACCTCCTAGCAGAGCGCTTTAGGGAACATCTCTGGGACACCTGCACCAATCAACCACACCGCCCTCCCACTCTGCCGAGGACATGGATGTCCTGGGCCTCCTTCACCGCCACTCCCTCACCACCAGACGCCTGGAGGAAGAACGCCTCATCTTCTGCCTCGGAACACTTCAACCCCAGGGCATCAATGTGAACTTCAACAGTTTCCTCATTTCCCCTTCCCCCACCTCACCGCAATTCCAAACTTCCAGCTCAGTACTGTCCCCATGACCTGTCCTACCTGCCTATCTTCCTTCTCACCTATCCACTCCACCCTTCCCCCGCCCCATCCCCTCCATCCCCTCCCCCACTCACTTATAGTACTCTATGCTACTTTCTCCCCATCCCCACCCTCCTCTCACTTATCTCTCCACCCTTCAGGCTCTCTGCCTGTGTTCCTGATGAAGGGCTTTTGCCCGAAACGTCGATTTTGCTTCTCCTCGGATGCTGCCTGAACTGCTGTGCTTTTCCAGCACCACCCTAATCTAGACTCTGCAAGGCTTGGTCAGACCACATTTGGAGTATTGTGTGTGGTTTTGGGTCCCCTATCTCAGGAAAGATGTACTGACCCTGGAGCATTTCCTGAGGAAGTTCACGAGAATGGTCCCAGAAATGAAAAGCTTAACATATGAGGAATGTTTGAGGACTCTGGGTTTATACTTGATGGAGTTTAGAAGGATGAGAAGGGATCTAATTGAAACATTCAGAATACTGAGTGGCCTGGAAAGAGTAGATGTTGGGAAGATCTTTCCATTGATAGGAGAGACTAGGACCTGAGGGCCTGGGTGTAAAGGGAAGACCTTCTAGAATGGAGATAAGGAGAAACCTCTTCAGCCAGAGAGAGGTGAATCTGTGGAATTCATTGCCACAGAAGGCTGTGGAGGCCAGGTCATTGAACATAATTAAGACTGACATAAGTTCTTGAGTATTCAGGGGATAAGGTGTTACAGGGAGAAAGCAAGAGAATAGGGTTGAGAAACCTATCAGCCATGATTGAATGGCAGAGCAGACTCGATGGGCTGAATGGCCTAATTTCTGCTCCTATGTCTTTTGGTCTTATTGGAGATGTTCATAGCCTGGCATTTGTGTGGCGCAAATGTTTCTTGCCACTTGTCAGCCCGAGCCTGGATTTTGTCCAAACCTTGTTACATTTGAACATTGAATGGTGCTGAACATTGTGCAACCATCAACAAACATCCCCACCTCTGACCTCATTCAGTCATCGAGCCATACAGCACGGAAACAGACCTTTTGGGTCGTCCTGCCAACCAGGTTTCCGAAACAAAACTAGTCCCATTTGCTGGTGTTTGACCCATATCCCTCTAAACCTTTCCTATTCATGTTCCTGTCCAAATGTTGTTTAAATGTTGTAACTGCACTGTACCACTTCCTCTGGAATTCATTCCATATACAAACCACCCTCTGTGTGAAAAAGTTACCCCTCAAGTCCCTGTTGAATCTTTCCCCTCTCACCTTAAATCCCTAGAAAGAAGACATTTGCTATTCACCTTATCTATGTCCTTCATGATTTTATAAACCTCTATAAGGTCACCCACTCAGCCTCCAACACTCCAAGGAAAGAAGTCCCAGCCTATTCAGACTCTCCCTGTAGCTTTACACCTCCAGTCCTGGTAACATGCTTGTAAATCTTTTATGTCCTTTTCCAATTTAATAATATCCTTCCCATAGCAGGATAACCAGAACTGTACACAATATTCCAAAAGTGGCTTCATCAATGTCCTGTAGAGTCGCAACATAACGTCCCAACTCCTGGACTCAGTGCTCTGACCAATGAAGGCAAGCATGCCAAATGCCTTTTTCGTGACCCTGTCTACCTGTGACATCACTTTCAAGGAACTATGTACCTGAACCTCTAAGTCTCTCTGTTCAACAACTCTCCCCAATGCCCTAGTATTGACTGTATATATTAGTTTAAACAAATTGCAATACTCACATTTATCTAAATTAAATTCCATCTGCCATTTGTGACAATACTATGGCTTTAAGAGGAGTTAGTTCTTTTGTTTTGAAGAGAAATTTTAATACGATGGTCACAAGTAGTCTACCAGAGTCACTCGAGTAAACAATTTGTGAGGCCATGTTATAGAGTCATAGAGCTGTGCAGCATGGAAACAGACCCTTCAGTCCAACTCATCCATGCCAATCAGAAATCCTGTATAAATTTAGTTCCATTTGTCAGCATTTAGTCCATATCCATTTAAACCCTACCTGCTAGTGAGTTTTGAGGAGAGTTCCAAAACCCTTCCTATTCATATACCCATTTGGATGCCTTTTAAATGTTGAAATTGTACCAGCCTCCACCATTTCCTCTGGTAGCTCATTCCATACATGCACCACCCTCTGTATGAAAACGTTGCCCCTTAGGTTCTTTTTAAATCTTTCCCCTCTCACTCTAAACCTATGCTCTCTAATTTTGGACTCACCTATTCTGAGGAAAAGACCTTGGCTATTCATCCTATTCATGTCCCACATGATTTTATAAATCTATATAACGTCACGCCTCAGCCTCCAATGCACCAGGAAAAACAGCTCCAGCCTATTCAGCCTCTCCCTATAGCTCAAACCCTCCAACTCTGGTAACATCCTTGTAAATCTTTTCTGAACCCTTTCAATTTTCGCAACATCCTTCCTATAGCAGGGAGACTGTCTCAATGCTGAGTTACATAGAACATAGAACATAGAAACGTACAGCACAGAACAGGCCCTTTGGCCCACGATGTTGTGCTGAGGTTTAACCCTAATGTAAAATGTAGTTGAGTTCCTTTATGGGATTCTCAAAGTGAAGATGCAGTGATATCGTCCAGCTGTCTAATCAACCAATTGGAATAAAGAATTTGTATAGATGGTCAATGAGGAAACTAAAAGCATTCCTAACTAAATCACATCTAAAAACGTTATAGCCAAAAACAGACAAAGCATGAACAGAACCACACAAATAGCCCCTCTCTGTGTGAGAACCATTCTATGATTTTATGGCATACACATTGTTCAAAGTATGTGAGAAGATTTGTGTGAACATAGACCTGAAATATCCTGACTAAGCTTTAATATGTTGAATTATTTTAAAATGTTCATTAAAAAAAATCTCTTAATCCATCATAATGGACATGATGTGGAGATGCCGGTGTTGGACGGGGGTGTACAATGTTAAAAATCACTCAACACCAGGTTATAGTCCAACAGGTTTATAAGACACAGAATTTATAGCAAAAGGTTATAGTGTCATGCAACTGAAACAATATATTGAACAAACCTAGATTGCTGTTAAGTCTTTCATCTTTTAGGTTGCAGGTTTTGGTTCATTAATATGGAAATCCTAAAACTTCTTTGAAGTCACATTCTTGAGATAACTTACTCAGATTAATATTTATAAAAAAGTTGCTCCTGATTGAACAAGGTTTAACTTATTTGGGGGTTTGTGACACTGAAATAGAAATGTGCTCGGTTAATCTGATTTTACTGATTGGCAGCTCAGAGTGCAGCCTGTGCCAGAGCCAGAGCCCTGAATGACAGGTCCCACCTTCAGGATAAATCTGCACTTTTAAGGTTTTATAAAGAAAGGTGAAATCTCAGCTCAGACAATGCGTTAAAGATGTGAGGATAGAGTCTGTCTGTATCCCATTCTTGAGCCAGACTCCTTCTATTTCCAAAGTAGGAATTTATAAAATGTTCCAGGATTGACTGCCTGCAGATTGTGTGCTTCTTGAACAAAATAAAATGTATCTGCAATTACAGTTCTGCAAATGTAAATTTGTCCCATGTGTGTGTGCGTGCATGTGTGTGTGAGAGAGAGTGTGTGCATGTGAATGTACGCGTGTGAATGTGAGTACATGTGAGAATGTGTGTTTGCATGTGTGTGTGCTTGGTAGAGTATGTGATTTACATTTTAATGAACCGAAACCTACAATCCATTCTAAAAGAAGAAAGACTTAACCGCAATCTAGGTTTTGTTCCATATATCTTTTCAGTTGCATGACATTGTGATTTTTTGCTATAAATTCTATTTCTTATGATCCCTGCTCCACAGCTACCTGATGAAGGAGCAGCTCTCCGAAAGGCTTGTACTTCCAAATAAACTTGTTGGACTGTAACCTGGTGTTGTGTGAGTTTTAACATCATAATGGAGATATTCAACAGAATTAATAAATATTAAATGAACATTTTAGGGCCAAATAGGTTATTCATAAGTACTTATTACTCAGATTAATATTTATAAAAAAGTTGCTCCTGATTGAACAAGGTTTAACTTATTTGGGGGTTTGTGACACTGAAATAGAAATGTGCTCGGTTAATCTGATTTTACTGATTGGCAGCTCAGAGTGCAGCCTGTGCCAGAGCCAGAGCCCTGAATGACAGGTCCCACCTTCAGGATAAATCTGCACTTATATCAAGAACCTGCCATTGTTCAGAGGGGCAATGATGGTAAACATTGAAAGTTTACCATCAAAAACTTTCCAGCTCCTGCTCAGGGTTTCTGAAATGCAAGGAATGTAATACTTTCACCATCAACATTGTTCTCAAAGGTGATTTTCCTTTTATGTACAGTTGGTACAAAATTGCGGCGCTATAGAGATAAAGTATTGGATACATACATATGTACACTTTATAAATTGGCATTTACGGATCATTGAATCATGATCTAAACAAGCCTTATTCTTATCGACCCTTACCTATTTGTCCTTTCAGCATTCTTTCTTATTCTGTGGAGTTTTCTTCTCCAGTGCACACAGGAATCAGCCTAAAACTACATTTTCACAATTATTAAATCTCACAGACAGAACAGCTCAGTGTTAAACAGTGAGAAACATAATGTTCGATGATCTGTACAGCAATAGGTCAATTCTTGAATGGGGCAGAGGATCTGAGAATTTCACTGAGGGCCAAAGCATTAGTCATGGTTTTGATAAGGGATAACATTACAGCTGTGCTGAGGGAGGATTATTCCCGGAAATACATCCAGGGAAGTTATTTGGGTGGAACTGAGAAATAAGAAAGGGATGATCACCTGATTGGGATTGTATTATAGGCCCCCCAATAGTCAGAGGGAAATTGAGAAACAAACTTGTAAGGAGATCTCAGCTATCTGTAAGAATAATAGGGTAGTTATGGTAGGGGATTTTAACTTTCCAAACATCGACTGGGACTGCCATAGTGTTAAAGGTTTCGATGGAGAGGAATTTCTTAAGTGTGTACAAGACAATTTTCTGATTCAGTATGTGGATGCACCTACTGGAGAAGGTGCAAAACTTGACCTACTCTTGGGAAATAAGGCAGGGCAGGTGACTGAGGTGTCAGTGGGGGAGCACTTTGGGGCCAGCAACCATAATTCTATTCGTTTTAAAATAGTGATGGAAAAGGATAGACCAGATCTAAAAGTTGAAGTTCTAAATTGGAGAAAGGCCAATTTTGACAGTATTAGGCAAGAAATTTGAAAGCTGATTGGGGACTGATGTTTGCAGGTAAAGGGATGGCTGGAAAATGGGAAGCCTTCAGAAATTAGATAACGAGATCCAGAGAAAGTATATTCCTGTCAGGGTAAAAGGAAAGGCTGGTAGGTATGGGGAATGCTGAATGACTAAAGACATTGAGGGTTTGGTTAAGAAAAAGAAGAAAGCATATGTAAGGTATAGACAGGATAGATCGAGTGAATCCTTAGAAGAGTACAAAGGAGTAGGAGTATACTTGCAAAGGACAAAGAAAATTTACAGCCCAGGAACAGGTCCTTCGGCCTTCCAAGCCTGAGCCAATCCAAATGTACTGTCTAAAACTGTCGCCAATTCCTGAGCATCTGTATCCCTCTGCTCCCCACCTACTCATGCATTTGTCCAGACGCATCTTAAATAAATCTACCGTGCCTGCCTCTACCACCTCTGCTGGCAATGCGTTCCAAACACCCACCACCCTCTGTGTGAAGTACTTGCCGTGTGTATCCCCCTTAAATTTTCCACCTCTCACCTTGAAAGCATGACCTCGCGTTATTGAATCCTTCACCCTGAGAAGGATTCTATCCACCCTTTCTGTACGCTTAATAATTTTGTAGACTTCAGTCAGGTCCCCCCCTCAATCTCCTTTTTTCTAATGAAAATAAATCTAACCTACTCAGCCTTTCTTTATAGCTATTACCTTCCATACCAGACAATACCCTCATAAGCCTTCTCTGCACTCTCTCCAAAGCGTCCACATCCTTTTCGTAATGTGGTGATCAGAACTGTACACAATATTCCAAATGCGACCAAACCAATGTCTTGTACAATTTTAACATGACTTGCCAGCTCTTATGCTCAATACCCCGTCCAATGAAGGCAAGCATACTATCTGCCTTCTTGATCACTCTATCCACCTGTGCAGCAACCTTCAGGGTACAATGGACCTGCACTCCCAGATCTCTCTGCTCATCAACTTTTCCCAAGACTCTTCCGTTCGTTGTATAATTCACTCTAGAATTAGTCTTGATTAAATGCATCACTTCACATTTGTCTTGATTGAAAACAATCTGCCACATTCCCGCCCAACTCTCCAGTCTATCCATATCCTCCTGAATTCTCTGACAGTCCCTTATGCTTTCTGCTACTCCACCAATCTTCACGT
Organism: Chiloscyllium plagiosum; assembly: GCF_004010195.1. Classification (NCBI taxonomy): domain Eukaryota; kingdom Metazoa; phylum Chordata; class Chondrichthyes; order Orectolobiformes; family Hemiscylliidae; genus Chiloscyllium; species Chiloscyllium plagiosum. Next base: position 58,970,100 of record NC_057730.1, on the reverse strand, counting down.
CATCTGCAAACCTGCTGATCATACCAACAGTGCCCTCTTTCAGATCATTTATGTATATCACAAACAACAGTGGCCCCAACACTGACCCCTGTGGAACACCACTGGTCACCTTTCTCCATTTTGAGAAACTCCCTTCAACTACTACTCTCTGTCTCCTGTTGCTTATCCATTTTGCCAGTGCGGTGAGGAGAGAAGGAGTGGTGAAGCAAGGGCTGCCGGGAAGGGTGAGTTTCCCCGCATTAAAAGGGACTTACCTCGGGAGTCGGGCCTCCATTTGCCGAGAAGTGCGAGGAAAGAGTGAAGGACTTCTGGGAAGTCATATATTTGTGTGGTTGCATTACCCGAAACACTACTTGGGTAGTGTCTCCCACTCATCCTCCTCCTCTAACCAAAAAACAAAGGACCTGTGTGCCAGATTGGTAAGGTAATCAGTTTGTTTTTATTCCTTATTTTTTCAACAGTCTCTTTGGGAATTTAGAATAGTGGGAATGGAGTTTAGGGCAGTTGAATGTTCCTCCTGCAGAATTTGGGCGGTAAGGGTCACCACTAGTGTCCCTGCTGACTAAATCTGTGGGAAGTGTACCCAACTCCAGCTCCTCGAAAATCGCGTTAGGGAACTGGAGCTGGAGCTGGATGAACTTCGGATCATTCAGGAGGCAGAGGGGGATATTGAGAGGAGTTACAGGGAGGTAGTCACTCCTAAGGTACAAGAAAAATGCAGATGGGTTACAGTCAGGAGATGGAAAGGGAACCAGCTGGCAGTGCAGGGATCCCTTGTGGCCATTCCCCTCAACAATAAGTATACTGTTTTGGATACTGGGGGGGGGGGGGGGGGGACTTACCAGGGGAAAGCAGTGGGGCACAGGGCTCTGACACAGAGTCTGTCCCTGTTGCTCAGAAGGGAAGGGGAAAGAGGAGAAGAGCAGTTGGGGACTTGATAGTTAGGGGGACAGATAGGAGGTTCTGTGGGGACGAGAGAGACTCACAGTTGGTGTGTTACCTCCCAGGTGCCAGGGTGCGTGATGTCTCTGATCGTGTTTTTGGGATCCTTAAGGGGGAGGGGGAGCAGCCTCAAGTCGTGGTCCACATAGGCACCAATGACATAGGTAAGAAGAGAGATGGGGATTTAAGGCAGAATTCAGGGAGCTAGGATGGAAGCTTGGAGCTAGGAAAAACAGAGTTGTTGTCTCTTGTTTGTTACCCGTGCCACGTGCTAGTGAGGCGAGGAATAGGCAGAAAGAGGAGTTGAACATGTGGCTACAGGGATGGTGCAGGAGGGAGGGTTTTGGATTCTTGGATAATTGGGGCTCTTTCTGGGGTAGGTGGGACCTCTACAAGCAGGATGGTCTTTATCTGAACCAGAGGGGTACCATTATCCTGGGAGGGAAATTTGCTAAGGCTATTGGGGTGGGTTTAAACTAATCCAGGAGGGGGATGGGACCCAAAATTGTAGTTCGAGTATAGAAAAGGCTGAGAGTAGGGAGATCCAAAATAAAGTTTCAGAGATAAAAGATGGCACCGGCAAGCAAGACGTTGATTTGAAGTGTGTCTACTTCAATGCCAGGAGAATCCGGAATAAGGTGGATGAACTTCCAGCATGGGTTGGTACCTGGGATTTTGATGTTGTGGCCATTTCAGAGACATGGATGGAGCAGGGACAGGAATGGTTGTTGCAGCTTCTGGGGTTTAGATTTTTCAGTAAGAACAGAGAAGATGGTAAAAGAGGGGGAGATGTGGCATTGTTTGTCAAGGACAGTATTACAGTTGTAGAAAGGATGTTTGGGGACTCGTCAACTGAGGTAGTATGGGCTGAGGTTAGAAACAGGAAAGGAGAGGTCACTCTGTTGGGAGTTTTCTATAGACCTCCGAATAGTTCCAGAGATGTAGAGGAAAGGATAGCAAAGATGATTCTCGATAGGAGTGAGAGAGACAGGGTAGTTGTCATGGGGGACTTCAACTTTCAAATATTGACTGGGAACACTATAGTACGAGTACTATAGATGGATTACTTTTTGTCCAGTGTGTGCAGGAGGGCTTCCTGACACAGTATGTAGACAGGCCAACAAGGGGCGAAGCCACATTAGATTTGGTACTGGGTAATGAGCCCGGACAGGTGTTAGACTTGGAAGTAGGTGAGCACTTTGGTGATAGCGATCACAATTCTGTTATGTTTACTTTAGTGATAGAAAGGAATAGGTGTATACCACTGGGCAAGAGTTACAGCTGGGGGAAAGGCAATTACAATGCGATTAGGCAAGATTTAGGAAACATAGGATGAGGAAGGAAACTGCAGGGGATGGGCACATTAGGAATGTGGAGCTTTTTCAAGTAAAAGGTCCTGTGTGTCCTAGATAAGTATGTACCTGTCAGGAAGGGAGGAAGCTGTAGAGCGCGGGAGTCGTGGTTTATGAAGGAAGTGGAATCTCTGGTCAAGAGGAAGAAGAAGGCTTATGTTAGGATGAGATGTGAAAGCTCAGTTAGGGCACTTGAGGGTTACAAGGTAGCCAGGAAAGACCTAAAGAGAGAGCTCAGAAGAATGGCGTCTTTAATTTTCCAAATATTGATGGTGAATACCATAGTTCGAATATTTTGGATGTGTGAGTTTTGGCCATTGTGTACAGGATAGTTTCCTGACACAGTATGTAGAAACACCAACAAGGGGCGAGACCACAATGGATTTGGCACTGGGTAATGAACCACACCAGGTGTTAGATTTGGAGGTGGGTGAGAACTTTGGTGATAGTGACCACAATTCGGTTTTGTATACTTTAGCGATGGAAAGGGATAGGTATACAACTCAGGGCAAAGCAATTATGATGTGCTTACGTAAGATTTAGGATGCATAGGATGAGGAACAAATTGCAGGGAATGGGCACAATTGAAATATGGAGCTTATTCAAGGAACAACCACTGCGTGCCCTTGCTAAGTATGTGCCTATTAGGTTGGGAGGAAGTAGGCGAGCGAGGGAGACGTGATTTACGAAAGAACTTGTCAAGAGGAAGAAGAAGGCTGAATTTACGATGAGACAAGAAGGCTCATTTCGGGCGTTAAGAGTTCCTAGTTAGCCAGGAAAGACAAAAGAGAGAACTAAGAAAAGCCAGGAGGGACATGAGAAGTTGTTGGCGGATAAGATCAGGGTAAACCCTAAGGCTTTCTATAGGTATAAGGAATAAAAGAATGACAAGAGTAAGATTAGGGCCAATCAAAGATAGTAGTGGGAAGTTGTGTGTGGAGTCAGAGGAGATAGGGGAAGCACTAAATGAATATTTTTCAACAGTATTCAGTCTAGAAAACGACAATGTTGTCGAGAAGATTACTGAGATACAGGCTACTAGACTGGGGGGGGATTGAGGTTCACAAGGAAATTAGAAATCCTGCAGAGTGTGAAAATAGGTAAGTCCCCTGGGCCAGGTGTAGTGTATATGGATTTCAGCAAGGTATTCGATACGGTTCCCCACAGTAGGCTATTATACAAAATGCGGAGAAATGGGATTGTGGGAGATATAGCAGTTTGGATCAGTAATTGGCTTGCTGAAAGAAGACAGAGGATTGTAGTTGATGGGAAATATCCATCCTGGAGTTCAGTTACCAGTGGTGTACCGCAAGGGTCGGTGTTGGGTCCACTGCTGTTCATCATTTTTATAAACTACCTGGATGAGGGCATAGAAGATGGGTGGGTTTGTAAATTTGCAGACGACACTAAGGTCGGTGGAGTTGTGGATAGTGACGAAAGATGTAGTAGGTTGCAGAGACATAGATAAGCTGCAGAGCTGGGCTGAGAGGTGGCAAATGGAGTTTAATGTGGACAAGTGTGAGGTGATAAACTTTGGACGGAGTAATCGGAATGCAAAGTACTGGGCTAATGGTAAGATTCTTGGGAGTGCAGATGAGCGGAGAGATTTCGGTGTCCACGTACACAGATCCTTGAAAGTTGCCACCCAGATTGACAGGGTTGTTAAGAAGGCATACAGTGTTTTGTCCTTTATTAATAGAGGGATTGAGTTCCAGAACCAGGACGTTATACTGCAGCTGTATAAAGCTCTGGTACGGCTGCACTTGGGGTATTGTATACAGTTCTGGTCAGCGCATTATAGGAAGGATGTGGAAGCTTTGGAAAGGGTGCAGAGGAGATTTACTGGGATGCTGCCTGGTATGGAGGGAAGGTCTTACGAGGAAAGGCTGAGGGACTTGAGGCTGTTTTCATTAGAGAGAAGAAGATTGAGAGGTGACGTAATAGAGATATTTAAGATAATCAGAAGGTTAGATAGGGTAGACAGGGAGAGCCTTTTTCCAAGTATGGTGACGGCGAGCACGAGGGGGCATAGCTTTAAATTGAGGGGGTCATAGATATAGGACAGATGTCAGGGGTAGTTTCTTTACTCAGAGAGTAGTAAGAGTATGTAATGCTTTGCCTGCAACGGTAGTAGATTCGCCAACTTTAAGTACATTTAAGTCATCATTGGACAAGCATATGGACATACATGGAATAGTGTAGGTTAGATGGGCTTCAGATTGGTATGACAGGTTGGTGCAACATTGAGGGCCAAAGGGCCTGTACTGCGCTGTAATGTTCTATGTTCTACGTTCTATCCACCTAGCTAGAACACCCTGCACACCATGTGACTTCACTTTCTCCATTAATCTACCATGGGGAACCTTACCAAACGCCTTACTAAAGTCCATGTATATGACATCTACAGCCTGTCCTTCATCTATCAACTTGGTCACTTCCCCAAAGAACTCTATTACGTTGGTATGGCACGATCTCCCCCGCACAAAACCATGTTGCCTATCACTGATAAATCCATTCTTTTCTGAACATAAATAGATCCTATCCTCAGTACCTTCTCCAGCAACTTTCCCACCACTGACGTCAGGCTCACTTGTCTATAGTTACCCGGAATATCCCTACTACCCTTCTTGTACAAGGGGACAACATGAGCAATCCTTCAGTTCTCCGGCACCTCACCTGTATTTAAGGATGCCACAAAGATATCTGTCAGGGCTCCAGCTATTTCCTCTCTCACATCCCTCAGCAGCCTGGGATAGATCCCATCTGGTCCTGGGGATTTGTACACCTTAATAACCTCTAGCCTACCCAACACATCTTCTCTACTTATGTCGACGTGATCCAGACTAATCAAACTTCTGTCTCTAATCTCAACATTCATCATGTTCTTCTCCTCAGTGAACACTGCTGCAAAGTAATCATTCAGAATCTCACCCATTCTCTCAGGTTCGACACACAGCCTTCCTTCATTATCCTTTAGTGGACCAATCCTTTCTCTAGATTACCCGCTTGCTTCTTATATAAGAATAAAATGCTTTGGGACACCTGCACTGCCTTCCTACTCTTTTTCTGTCTTTTAGTCACCCATTCACTGTCTCCCTCTCCAATTCTAACCTGCGGTGTGACCAGTTCACTAAAGGTGCTATCCACGACCTCCTCAACATCGTGGATGCTCCACAGTGAGTCCATCTGCAGCTCCAGAGCCATCATGCGGTCAAACAAGAGCTGCAGCTGGACACACTTCTTTAAAGTGTAAGAGTCAGGAACATCAGCTGCATTTCTGAGCTCCCATATCAAGCAAGAGGCACATGCCACGGGTCTGAGATCCCCTGACATCGTAAGCTTAGCTTTGTAACAACTAACTAAAACCAAGCAATGCACTTAACTATATGAAAAAGAAAGACAAAGAAAAAATAAAAGCCTTACATATCTTTTTCTTCTGGTTAGAGGAGGGGCGCGGGAGGGAGATACTACACATGTAGTATCTCAGGTTTAGCCACTGCCCTAATATAAATTATTCACTCCACCTTCTCTCCTCGCTGTTCTGTCAAAATGGAGGCCCGACTCCTGAGGTAAGTCCCTTTTTAAGTGGGAAAACTTACCCTACCCAGCAGCCCTTACTTCACTCCACCTTCTCTCCTCGCTGCTCTGTCAAAATGCTTAAGAGGGAAACCAGGACGGCAAAAAGGGGACATGAGATAGCTTTGGCAAATAGAATTAAAGAGAATCCAAAAAGTTTTTACAAATACATTAAGGACAAAAGGGTAACTGGGGAGAGAATAAGGCCCCTCAAAGATCAGTAAGGCAGTCTTGGTGTGGAGCCACAGAAAATGAGGAAGATATTAAATGAATATTTTTCAACAGTATTTACTATGGAAAAGGATATGGAAGATACAGACTATAGGGAAATAGATGGTGACATCTTGCAAAATGTCCATATTACAGAGAAGAAAGTGCTGGATGTCTTGAAACGCATAAAGGTGAATACATCCTCAGGATCTGATCAGGTGTACCCTAGAACTCTGTGGGAAGCTAGAGAAGTGATTGCTGGGCCTCTTGCTGAGATATTTGTATCATTGATAGTCACAGGTGAGGTGCCAGAAGACTGGAGGTTGGCTAACGTGGTGCCACTGTTTAAGAAGGGTGGTAAGGACAAGTTGAGGAACTATAGACCAATGAGCCTGACATCGGTGGTGGGCAAGTTGTTCGAGGGAATCCTTAGGGACAAGATGTACATGTATTTGGAAAGGCAAGGACTAATTAGGGATAGTCAACATGGCTTTGTGCGTGGGAAATCATGTCTCACAAACTTGATTGAGTTTTTTGATGAAGTAACAAAGAGATTGATGAGGGCAGAGCAGTAGATGTGATCTATATGGACTTCAGTAAGGCGTTCGACAAGGTCCCCCATGGGAGACTGATTAGCAAGGTTAGATCTCACAGAATACAGGGAGAACTAACCAGTTGGATACAGAACTGGCTCAAAGGTAGAAGACAGAGGGTGGTGGTGGAGGGTTGTTTTTCAGACTGCAGGCCTGCAGTCGGTGCTGGGTCCTCTACTTTTTGTCATTTACATAAATGATTTGGATGCGAGCATAAGAGGTAGAGTTAGTAAGTCTGCAGATGACACCAAAATTGGAGGTGTAGTGGACAGCGAAAATGGTCACCTCAGATTACAACAGGATCTGGACCAGATGGGCCAATGGGTTGAGAAGTGGCAGATGGACTTTAATTCCCTAAGGGGCAAATTTTTAGTATGCTTTCCTTTATTGGTCAGAATATTGAGTACAGGAGTTGGGAGGTCATGTTGCGGCTGTATAGGACATTGGTTAGGCCACTGTTGGAATATTGCGTGCAATTCTGGTCTCCTTCTTATCGGAAAGATGTTGTGAAACTTGAAAGAGTTCAGAAAAGATTTACAAGGATGTTGCCAGAGTTGGAGGATTTGAGCTGTAGGGAAAGACTGAACAGGCTGGGGCTGTTTTCCCTGGAGCGTCGGAGGCTGAGGGGTGACCTTATAGAGGTTAACAAAATTATGAGGGGCATGGATAGGGTAAATAGACAGTCTTTTCCCTGGGGAGAAAGTGAGGTCTGCAGATGCTGGAGATCAGAGCTGGAAATGTGTTGCTGGAAAAGCGCAGCAGGTCAGGCAGCATCCAGGGAACAGGAGAATCGACGTTTCGGGCATAAGCCCTTCTTCAGGAATCAGGTTCCTGAAGAAGGGCTTATGCCCGAAACGTCGATTCTCCTGTTCCCTGGATGCTGCCTGACCTGCTGCGCTTTTCCAGCAACATATTTCCAGTCTTTTCCCTGGGGCCAGCAAGTCCAGAACTAGAGTGCATAGATTTAGGGTGAGAGAGGAAAGATATAAAAGAGACCTAAGGGGCAAATTTTTCACACACAGAGTGGTACATATATGGAATGAGCTGCCAGAGGATGTGGTGGAGGCTGGTACAATTGCAACATTTAAGAGGCATTTGGATGGGTATATGAATAGGAAGGGTTTGGAAGGATATGGGCCGTGTGCTGGCAGGTGGGATTAGATTGGGTTGTGATATCTGGTCGACATGGACGAGTTGGACTGAAGGGTTTGTTTCCTTGCTGTACATCTCTATGACTCTATGAGGGGGAAGAGCGATTGTGCTGTTTAGTTTCCATGTATTTGACAGCTAGGGTACAATGGATTCAAGGATTTACCCTCTACCTAGTTTGGCTGTTTTCTGAATGTTTAAATTAAATTATAAATTTGATACATATATTTTCACATGTATTTGACTCATACAATGTCATATTACATTCTGAGGAAGGGTCACTCGACCTGAAAAATTAACTCTGATTTTCCTTCGTAAATGCTATCAGGCCTGCTGAGCTTTTCCAGCAATTTCTATTTTTGTTTCTGATTTACAGCATTTGTGGTTCTTTTGGTTCACATTTGATTAGCTGTTTCTGTCAAAAGTAAATGAAGAAAGGACATAAGACAATGAGAAATACGAGCAGGAGCAGGTCATCTGACCCATTGAGCTGCTCCCCCATTCAATAAGATCATGGCTGATCTTTTCTTGGACTCAGCTCCATTTACCCACCCTCTCACTATAACCCTTAATTCATTTACTGTTCAAACATCTAACTTTGCCTTAAAAACATTCAACAACATAGCCTCAACTACTTCACTGGGTGGGGAATTCTTCAGATTCACTACCCCTTGGGTGAAGAGTATTCTCCTTAACTCAGTCCTATATTTGCTCCCCCTTACTTTGAGGCTATGTCCCTTGTTCCAGTTTCACCCACCAGTGGAAACAACCTTCCTGCTTCTATATAATCTATTCCCTTCATAAATGTTTTGATATTTCCACCCTCCCACTCTAAATTCCAGTAAGTATAGTCCCAATCTACTCAATTTCTCCTCACAAGCTAACCCTCTCAGCTTTGGAACCATCCTCGTGAGCCTCCTTTGTATCACCACCAGTGCAAACACATCCTTTATGAAGTAAGGAGACCAAAACTGGCCTCACCAGCACCCTATATAGCTGCAGCATAACCTCCACCTTTTTTAAACTCCATCCCTCGAGCAATGAAGGACAATATTCCATTTGCTTTCTTAATTACCTGCTGCAGCTGCAAACCAACCTTATGTGATTCGTGCGCAAGGATACCCAGGTCCCTCTGCAGAGCAGCATGCTGTAACTTTTCACTATTTAAATAATAGTCCATTTTGTTGTTTTTCCTAACAAAATGGATGACTTCACATTTACATACATTGCACTCCATCTGCCAGACCCTTGCCCATTCACTTAACCTATCTGTATCTCTCAACAGACTTTCAATGCCCTCTGCACACTTTGCTCTACCACTCATCCTAGTGTCATCTGCGAAATTTGATGCACTACGCTTGATTCCCAACTCTAAATCATCTATGTAAATTGTAAATATTTGTGAGTCCAATACTGATCCCTGAGGCACACCGCTAGCCACTGATCATCATCCAGAAATATACTCATTTATCCTCACTGTTTTGCTTCCTGTTAGTTAACCAATCTTCTATTCATGTTAATACATTACCCATAACGTAAGATAACCTTTATCTTATGCAACAGCCTATTGTGCGACATCTTGTCAAATGCCTTCTGGAAATCCAGGTATACCTCAGCCACCTGTACTTCATTGTTCACCGTGCTCATAATTTCCTCAAAGAATTCCAGTAAATTAGTTAAACATGACCTGCCTTTCATGAACTCATGCTGCATCTGCCCGATGGGACAGTTTCTATCCAGATGGCTCACTATTTCTTCCTTGATTATAGATTTAAACATTTTCCTCACGACACAAGTTAAGCTGATGGGCCTATAATTACCTGCCTTTTTTTGACCTCCTTTTCTCAACAGTGGCATCACAGTTGCTATTTTCCAATCCACCATAACTACCCCAGGGTCCAATGAATTTTGGTAAATTACAACAAGCACATCTGTTATTTCCTCCACCATCTCTTTTTGTACACTGGACGCAACTAATAACTTTGAAATCTGTACATGGTAATGGTTAATGTTTATTGACTTAGGGTCAGTATGAATGACTGCTTGTTTCAAACATGTTCCTTTTATACTAAATGAAATGAACACACATTCATGGAATGCAGGGTTAGTCATACATGTGACAGGGTGATGCTGCTTTCGATGCGCACTCAATGTAACAAAACAAGAAACCATTTCTAAATGCATAAACATTCCTGCAAGTGAGAAAAGAAACCAATTCCAGATCATCTTGATTGCCGCAGGAACATTTTTTATTCATTCATGGTACTTGGGTGTCACCAGCTCGCCAACATTTATTGCCTGTCCCTCATTGCCCCTTGCGAGGAGGGAGGAGAGCTGCCTTCTTGAACCGCTGCAGTCCACATACTGTAGGTTGACTCACAATGCTGTTAGGGAAGGAATCCAGGATTTTGACCCAGGGATAGCTTTAAAAAGGGTGGCACGGTGGTTCAGTGGTTAGCACTGCTGCCTCACTGCGCCAGGAACCTGGGTTCGATTCCAGCCTTGGGTGACTGTGTGGAGTTTGCACATTCTCCCTGTGTCTGCGTGGGTTTCCTCCAGGTGCTCTGGTTTCCTCCCACAATCCAAAGATGTACAGGTTAGGTGAATTGGCCATGCTAAATTGCCCATAGTGTTCAGGGGTGTATAGGTTAGGAGCATCAGTAGGGAATATAGGACAATAGGGTAGGAATGGGTCTGGGTGGGTTACTCTTCAGAGGGTCAGTGTGGACTTGTTGGATCGAAGGGCCTATTCCACACTGTAGGGATTCTATGATGACAGTGAAGGAACAGTGATATATTTCCAAATCAGGATGGTGAGTGGCTTGGAGGGAACTTCCATATGGTGGTGTCCCCATGGATCTGCTGCCCTTGTCCTTCTACTTGCAAGTGGTCATGGGTTTTGGAAAGTGCTGTTTGAAGATCTTTGGTAAATTTATGCAGCACATCTTGTAGATAGTACACACAGCTGTTACTGAACGTCAGTGATGGAGGGAATGTTTGTGGATGTTGTGCCAATTCAAGTGAGCTGTTTTGTCCTGGATGGTGTCAAGCTTCTTGAGTGTTATTGGGACTGCAGACAAATGGGAAGTATCCCATCACTTTCCTGACTTGTGCCTTGTAGATGATGGACAGGCTTTGGGGAGGTAGAGGAGAGTTATTTCCGGCAGATTCCTAGCCTCTAACTTGCTCTTTAGCCACTGTGTTTATGTGGTGAGTACAGTTGAGTTTCTGGTAAATGGTAAGCCTCAGGATGTTGATAGTGGGGTTTCAGTGATGGCAATACCATTGAATATCGAGAGTGATGGTTAGATTGTTTCTTATTGGTGATCATTGTTGCCTGACATTTGTGTGGAGTAGAGTGAAGCAGTCAATGAGTGTACGACTGGTGTCATATTAATGCTCCGGAATCAGGCTGAAGAGAGAGATGGGAAAAAGGAAAAGGAAATAAGTGAAAAGGAATACAAGAATAAGTTGGTGCCAAACATAAAACCTGTAGAGATTGCTCCATACAGAGCCACATAAGCTCAATAGGCTGAATAGCCTCATTTGTGCTTTAAATAACTCTATAATATTTATATTATATTCACCAGGCACACTGAATGGTGCATTTAGGATGAGTCGATGACCTAGTGGTATTATTTCTCCACTGTTAGAGACCCAGCTTACGTTATGGGGACCTGAGTTCAAATCCTGCCAGATGGTGGAATGTGAATTCAATAAGTATCTGGAATTAAGAATCTAACAATGATTATAAATCCATTGCCAATTGTGATCTAGTTCACTAATGTCCTTTAGGGATGGAAATCTGTCATCTTTCTGGTCTGGCCTATATGTGACTCCAGACTCACAGCAATTTGGTTGACTCTCAACTGCCTTCTGTGCAATTAGGAATGGCAATAAATGCTGCCGAGCCAGCAACACTATCATCCAATGAATGAATAAAGAAAAAACACATAATGGTGAATGGGCAGGTCAGAACACTGTCCAGTTAAAGTCACAATAACCAAGCTATCCTTTCAAAAGTTTTGTTCTCTGAGTGACCAGGTATCTTTACTAGTATTTATTCAGTTATGTTCAGTTATCTTTTTCACTTCTATCAAAAACTGACTGTCTCTTAGAGGCCTACTTGTAATACGCAGAAGATCCCTCTTCCTGTGGCAACCAGTTCTCTGTTTTTGTGTATTCCCTTGACTTTGTGATATGGACTTTATTGAGTCACAGGCTGCGGAACCTGATGGTGTGTGTTGGAATGTTATTGGCTGTGGAAGAGAGTTCGATACCTAAAGAGAAGAAATTTGTCCTTGAAAAGGTGGGATTAACAGACCTGAATTATTGATAGTGTCTGGAGAATGAAAAGAGAAAGGGAATAATTGTAAAATATAATTTTTATTTATAGCACCTGTCCATCTTGTAAAATGATGGACTGTGCCTGAGGTTTTTGTCACTTCTGGATTGGACATTGCCTATTGTTACTGTAGAGCTACCTATTTATAAAACGCTGTACCACAAAACTCCAGACTGTAATAAAACATGTCTGGCATACAGCAAGAATTGAGTAACATGTGAGATGGTGGAGAGACGTTTATTAAAGTGATAGACATTAGGAAGTGAAACATCAAAGTTGAGTGGAGCAGGAAGAGAAATCGAGAATCAAAAGGAAAGGAATATTGGAAATCATTTAAAACAGCAGTTTACAAAAAATGAAAGTTTTCAAGCATTCCCTTTTAAATATGAAGTAAAAACCATTGATACTTAAACAGATTACTTGTAATATTTTTCTGGTGTAATATGAGCAGCTACAGCCAAAAGGAAAATTTACTAACAAAATAAACCAGTCTATTGGCTACTCAATAATTCAAAATGTTAGTTTGGTCCTGCTTTCAGTTCAATTGTTACATGATTTTAATATGAACCTGTTTGATCAATTACCTATTGCATTACACTATTTACATATTTTCCCCATTTCAAAATGAATTTTATGTATCTAATGGTACAGAATGTTCTTGTAAATGAGGACATTTTACCTCCAGTCACCAAATGCAGAAATGATGGATTTGAAATCCAATAATGTTGCATCCATTTATGAGGCAGTGAAGATGTGTGAAAGGGTTCAGTTATGTCATTCTGAGCCAGTGTGTATTATGCACCATGTCAGTGTAAACTCAAAGATTTGTTCAGTGCACAGCTGACATGGGGATTGGCCATTTCCTTTATGAAGATGCCTCTGTGAATTTGGGCCATCTTGGACAGAGCTGTTGCAAGAGAAGTGTGGTGCCCAATTTGCCAAAGGGAGAGATCCCAAAAGGGCAGCAAATGTTAAGAATGTGAAATTTGTAACATTTTTGTCAAAGAGTACAGTTCCAGAACTAGGTGGTAAATGGAATAAGGTCCTTGGGGATTAAGATTAAAAAAAGTGATTTCATTCACCACGCTGATCTGGATTCAGTAATAGTGTCACCAGAGCTTATTCTGACAATGAACATTCCACAATAAGATTATCTGATTAAGTTGGGGGGGGAGGGGCGGTATGGAGGTAGTGGGGAGAAACCACAGCGTGAACATGTTGTCAGAAAAACTCAGGAAGCAATAACAGAACATTTGAAAAATCATAACGTAGTCAAGTCGAGTCAACACGGCTTCACAAAATCCTGATTAATTTATTACAGTTTTTTGAGGTAGTCACAGCCTGAGTGCATAGAGGGGAACCAGTAGATATGTAGTATTTGGACTTCCAGAAGGCATTTGACAAGGTACAGAGGTTAAGTCATTTGATAAGAGCCTAGAGTAGTTTATTGGAGTGGATAGAGAATTGGCTAATGGGCAGGAAACAGCAAGTGGGGATAGAGAGTTCCACAGGGATCAGTGCTGGGACTGCGATTGTTTACATTATATATTCATGGTTTGGAGGAAGGAAGTGAATGAACTGTAGGCAAATATAAGACCATAAAACATAGGAGCAGAAATTAGGCCATTCAACCCATCAAGTCTGCTCTGCCATTCAATCATGGCTGATATGTTTCTCAACCCCATTTTCCCGATACCCCTTGATCCCCTTGATACTCAAGAACCTATCTATCTCAGATTTAAATATCCTCAATAACCTGACTTCCGTGGTCTTGTGTAGCAATGAATTCCACAGATTCACCACTCTCTGCCTGAAGATGTTTCTCCTTGTCTTCGTTCTAAAAGGTCTTCCCTTTAGTCTAAGGCTGTGCCCTCAAGTCCTAGTCTCTCCTACTAATGGAAATATTTTCCCAACATCTACTCTGTCCAGGCCATTCAGTATTCTGTATGTTCCAATTAGATTCCCCCTCATCCTTCTAAACTCCATCAAGTTTAAACTCAGAGTCCTCAAATGCTCCTCATATGTTAAGTTTCTCATTCCTGGGACCATGCTCATGAGCCAGACAATATGCAGACAAAGAACATAGAACAATTCAGCACAGAAACAAAAAGCCTGTGCCGGCTCATTTTGCCCTTCCTTGCTAAAACAGTCTTCCCTTACAAGATCCTTATCCCTCTATTTCCTTCCTATTCCTGTATTTGTCCAGGTGCTTCTTAAAAGCTGCCAATGTGTCTGCTTCCACCACCTCTGCCAGTGCATTCCAGGCACTCACCATCCTTTATGTGAAAAGCTTGCCTTGCAAATCTCTCTTAAACTCTACCCCGTCTCCCTCCTCACACCTTGAACCTGTATCCTCTAGTAATTGAGCCCTCCACCCGTGGAAAAAGCCTCATAATTTCCACTCCACCCATGCCAAAAAGAATCTTATAAACTTCTATCAGGTCGACCCCCCCCACTCCACAACACCACAACCTCCTGTGTTCCAGTGAAAACAAACCCAGTCTATCCAACCTTTCTTCATAGATAAAATCCCCCAGACCCGGAAACATCCTGGTAAACCTTTTCTGTAACCGCTCCAAAGTATCCACATCCTTCTGATAGTGTGGTGACCAGAACTGCACACAATATTCCAAGTGTGGCCGAACTAAAGTTCTATAAAGCTGCAGCATAACTTGTCTATCCTTATACTCAATGCCCCTTCCAATGAAGGCAAGCATGCTATAGGCCTTTATTACTCCCTTATCTACCTGCGCTGCCACCTTCAGTGATCCGAGGACCTGCACACACAGATCCCTCTGCGACATAAAAATAGATGGAAAGGCAAGTTGTGAGAAGGATATACAGTAGTTTTATAGAGATATTGATCGGTTAAGTAAAAAGGCAAAAAGGTAGCAATTGGAGTATAATGTGGGAAAATGTGAAGTTGTTCACTTTGTAAGGGGGAAAAAAAGGACAGAATATTACGTAAATGGTGAAAAACTGCAGAAAACTGCAACACAAAGAGACTTAAGGGGACTTGTGCATGCAATGCAGAAAGGTACCACCCAAGGCCAGCAGGTAATCATAGAACAAAGCACAAAGAAAATTTACAGCCCAGAAACAGGCCCTTCAGCCCTCCAAGCCTGAGCTGATCCAAATGTATTGTCTAAACCTGTCGCCCAATTCCTAAGCATCTGTATCCCTCTGCTCCCCACCTACTCATGCATCTGTCCAGATGCATCTTGAATGAATCTACCATGCCCGCCTCTGCCACCTCTGCTGGCAACACATTCCAGGCACCTACCAACACCTGTGTGAAGTACTTGCTGCGTGTATCCCCCTTAAACTTTCCACCTTTCACCTTGAAAGCGTGACCTCGCGTTATTGAATCCTTCACCCTGGGAAAAAGCTTATTTCTATCCACCCAGTCTATACCCTTCATGATTTGGTAAACCTCAATCAGATCCCCCCTCAATCTCCTTTTTTCTAATGAAAACAAACCTAACCTACTCAACCTTTCTTCATAGCTAGCACCTTCCATACCAGGCAACATCCTCATAAACCTTCTCTGCACCCTCTCCAAAGCGTCCACATCCTTTTGGTAATGTGGCGACCAGAACTGTACACAGTATTCTAAATGTGGCCGAACCAAAGTCTTGTACAATTTTAACATGACTTGCCAGCTCTTATATTCAATAGCCCGTCCGATGAAGGCAAGCATACCTTATGCCTTCTTGACCACTCTATCCACCTGTGCAGCAACCTTCAGGGTACAATGGACCTGAACTCCCAGATCTCTCTGCTCATCAACTTTTCCCAAGGCTCTCTTCCGTTTACTGTATAATTCGCTCTAGAATTAGACTTCCCAAAATGCATCATCTCACATTTGTCTGGATTGAACTCCATCTGCCCCTTCTCTCCAGCCTATCTATATTCTCCTGTATTCTTTGACAGTCCCCTATGCTGTCTGATACTCTACCAATCTTCGTGTCATCTGCAAACTTGCTGATCATACCAACAGTGCCCTATTTATGTATATTACAAACAACAGTGGCCCCAGCACTGACCCCTGTGAAACACCACATTTCAAGAAATTCCCTTCAACTACTACTCTCTGTATCCTGTTGCTCAACCTTCTTTATCCACCGAGCTAGAACACCCTGCATTTCATGTGAATTCACTTTCTCCATTAGTTTACCATGAGGAACCTTATCAAATGCCTTATGATAGTGCATGTATGTGACATCAACAGCCCTTCCTTCATCTATCAACCTGGTCACTTCCTCAAAGAACTCTCTTAAGTTGGTAAGGCACAATCTCCCCTACACAAAACCATGTTGCCTATCACTGATAAGCCCAGGAAGGCTATTGGGGCATTGGCCCTTATTTCAAAGGGGTTAGAATATAAGAGTTGAGAGTGTGGTGTTGGAAAAGCACAGCAGGTCAGGCAGCATCCGAAGAACAGGAGAATCGACGTTTCGGGTATAAGCAGGAAATTTGATGAAGGGCTTTTGCCCAAAACATCGATTCTCCTGCTCCTCAGATGCTGCCTGACCTGCTGCGTTTTTCCAGCACCACATTCTTGACTCTGATCTCCAGCATCTGCAGTCCTCACTTTCTCCTGGTTGGAGTACAAGAGTAGGGAAGTCATACTGCAGCTGTATACTGAAATATTGTGTGCTGTTATGGTCTCCTTATCTAAGGAAGGATGTGTTTTCTATACGAGGAATGTTACAAAGGTTTATCAAAATGAAACCTGGGATGGCAAGACTGACACATGAGGAGAGATTGAGTTGGTTAAGGTTGCAGTCACAGGAATTTAGAAGGATAAGCATTATTCTCATAGAAATATATAAAATTCTAAAAGGACTAGACAGATTAGATGTTCCTGAAGGTGGCGAAGTTTAGAACCAGGTATCATAGTTTAAAGATACAAGGTAAATCTTTAAGACCGAGATGAGGAGAAATTTCTTCACCGAGAGAGCAGTGAGCATGTGGAATTATTGAAATTATTACAGAATGTGGTTGAAATCAAAACATAGCATGTTTTCAAGAAGAATGGAGATATATCTCTCATGGCTATAGGGTGTAAGGGATATGGGGAGAAGGTCAATTAAGGTATTAGGCTTGACGATCAGCCATGATCATATTGAATGGCAAAGCAGGTTGGGATGGCTGAACACTCTATTCCTCTTCCTATTTCTTATGGTCTTAAGTTGAATTTGAAGCCCCCCCGAGATGATTTTGGAGCAGACAGTCTTTTGGTTAGGCTGGAATGGGGTGAATATATCTCCACTGTCTTACTGATTCCTACCAGTTGAGTTCTAGCATTTGTGAAAGGCAGTAATGCCCAGCGTTTACATAATGACTGGAAAGCCCACTTCAGTGTCTTAGCATGGTATTCATCCAATTGCTGGCCTGGAGCTAAGAGTCACACAGCACGGAAACAGATCCTCCAGTATGCAAGTCCATGCCGAATGTAATCCCAAACTACCTGCTCCTGGCCCATATCCCTCAAAACCTTTCCTATTCATGTACTTATCCAAATGTCTTTTAAATATTGTAATTATGCCCACAAACACCACTTCCTCAGGAAGTTCATGCTTGATGTGAACCATCTTCTCTGCAAAACATTTGCCTCTCGTGTCTTTATTACATCTTTCTCCTCTCACCTTAAAAATGAGCCCTTTAGTCATAGACTCCTACAGCAGGCCTTTTGCCCCAAACTAGCCCATGCTGACCAAAATGTCCATCCATGCTAATCCCATTTCCCTGCACTTGGCCCATATCATTCTCAACATTCTAAATCATGTGTTTGTCCAAATGCCTTTTAAATGTTGTTAATGTTTCAACCACTTCAGCAGGCAGCACATTGCATATCTGTACCACCTACTGTGTAAAAAAGTTTCCTCTCAGGTTCCCTTTCATTCTTTCCCCTCTAACCTTAAACTGATGCCCTCTTGTCCTTGATTCCCCAACCCTGGGAATAGGACTGAATGCATTCACACTATCCATGCGTCTCATCTTATACACCTCAATAAGGTTCCTCCCCTCAATCTCCTATGCTCTAAAGAAAAAAGTCCTAATATGTCCAACCTCTCCCTATAACTCAGACCATTGAATTCTGGCAACATTCTTGTAAATTTCTTCTGCACTCTTTCCAGTTTGATAACATCCTTCATATAGCAAGGTGACAAAAACAGAACGTAATACTCTAAGTGCGACCTCACTAACGTCCTGTACAACTGCAACATAACCTCCAAACTTCTATACTCAGTGCCCTGACTGATGGAGGCCAGTGTATCAAAAGCCTTCTTCACTGCCCTGTCTACCTGTGACTCCACTTTCAGAGAACACTTTCGGAGTTGCATCTGAACTCCAACGTCTCTGTTCCAGTACACTTCTTAAGACCCTACCATTCACCATGAAACTCCTACCTTGATTTGACTTTCCAACGCCTCACACCTGTCTATATTAAACTCCATTTGCCATTTTTTGGCCCACTTCCCCAGCTGATCAAGGTCCTGCTGCAATTTCTGACAACCTTCCTCACTGTCCATGATACCATCTATTTTAGTGTCATCTGCAAACTTACTAAACATGCCTTCTACATTCTCATCCAAATCATTGATATCGATAACAAACAGTGATGGGCCCAGCACCGACCTCTGAGGCACTCCAATAGTCCCAGGCTTCCAGTCCGACAAGCATCCTTCCATTATTACCCCCTGCTTCTACCACCTAGCCAATTGTGTATCCAAGTTGCCAACTCTCCCTGGATTCCATGCAATCTAATCTTCCAGAGCAGCCTATCATGTGGAACCTTATCAAAGGCCTTACTGAAATCCTTATAGATTGCGTCTACCGCCCTGCCCTTGTCAACCTTCCTGGTCATCTCATCAAAAAACTCTAACAAACTTGTGAGGCATGATCTCTCACTCACAAAACCGTGCTGACTATTTCTAATCAAACCCTGTCTTTCCAAATGCATGTATATCTTATCCTTCAGAATATTCTCTAGTAACTTACCCACCATAGGTGTGAAGCTCACTGGTCTACAGTTCCCAGGCTATTTTTTGAAGCCCTTCTTGAATAAGGGCACAACACTCACTACCCTCCAGTCTTCCGGGACCTCACCCATGGCTAACGATGATGCAAATACATCAGCTAGGGCCCCTGCAATTTCTTCACTAGCCTCTTGCGGTGTTCTTGGATATATCTAGTCAGGACCAGGAGGTTTATCCATCTTCATACATTCCAATACCTCCAACACTCTGCAACTGTGATATTGACTGCCCCCAAGATATCACCACTAACTTTCCCAAGTTCCTGAATTTTCATGTCTTTCTCCACGGTTAACACAGAGGAGAAGTATTCATTGAAGACCTCATCTATCTCCTATGGTTCCACACACACATGTCCAACTTGGTCCTTGAGGGACCCTATTCTCTCTCTAGTTATTCTTTTTCCTTTAATGTTAAAAATCACACAACACCAGGTTATAGTCCAACAGGTTTATTTGGAAGCACTAGCTGCTCCTTCAAAAGATGGTCAAAAGCTTGTGCTTCCAAATAAACCTGTTGGACTATAATCTGGTGAAATTGTGATTTTTAACTTTGTTCACCCCAATCCAACACCGGCTCCTTCAAATAATTTTTCCTTTAATCCACACTTGGAATGTTGTGTTCAGTTCTTGTCGCCTCATTATAGGAAGTATTTGGAAACTTTAGAGAGGATGCAGAGGAGATTTACCAGGATGCTGCCTGGACTGGAGGACATGTCTTATGAGGTAAGGTTGAGGGAGCTGTGGCTTTTCTCACTGGAGCGAAGGAGGATGAAAGGCAACTTGATAGAGGTGTACAAGATGATGATAGACATAGATAGAGTGGATAGCCAGGGACGTTTTCCTGTGGCAGACATGGCTATCACGAGGGGGCATTATTTTAAGGTGATTGGAGGAGGTTTCAGGAGAGATGTCAGAGGTAAGTTCTTTACATAGAGGGTGATGTGTGCGTGGAATTCACTGCCAGCAGTGCCAGTAGAGTTAGATACATTAGGGATGTTTAAGCAACTCTTGGTAAGCACATGGAAGATAGTAAAATGAAGGTATGTAGGTTAGATCCTGGAGTAGGATAAAAGTTTGGCACAACATCGAGGGCAGAAGGGTTTGTACTGTGCTGTACTGTTCTATGTTTTATGTTTAACATACTGAAATAACCTCTTTGGATTTATCCTAATCTTCTTAGCCAAGGCTATCTCGTGTCCCCTTTTCTCCCTCCTGATTTCCTTCTTCAGTAAACTCCTGTATTCCCTGTATACCTCCAGGGATTCACTTGATCCCAGCTACCTGTATCTGAGCCATGCCTCCTTCATTTTTCTGGTCAAAGCCTCAGTATCTCTTGTCGTTCAGGGTTCCCTATTCCTGCTAATCTTGCCCGTCCCCGTCACCCTCACAGGAACATATGGACCATGACCTCTCACTATCTCACTCTTAAATTCCTCCCACTTGCTGGAGGTCCCTTCATCTGTAAACAAACTGCTCCAATCAACCCCTGCAAGCTCCTGTCTAATTCCATCAAAATTCACCTTGCCCCGTTTTAGAACTTGAACCTGTGGACCAGTTTTGTCCCTTTCCATAACTATTTTAAAAATAATAAAACTATGGTCACTTGTCCCAAAGTGCTCCCCCACGGTCACCTCCATCACCTGTCCTGCCCTATTTCTCAACAGTAGATCAGGTTTTGCCCCTTCCTGAGAAGGACCCTCCACATACTGCTTGAAGAAACTTTCCTGAACGCATGTAACAAATTCCACTCTGCCTTCACACTCTGGCAGTTCCAGTCTATATTAGGAAAATTAAAATCCCCTACTATGACAACCCTATTGCTCCTGCAAGTCTCCCCAGTCTCCCTGCATATTTGTTCCTCGAATTCTCATTGACTATTTGGGGACCTATAGTACAACCCCAGTAATGTCACCATTCCCATCTTATACCTTAGCTCCACCCACAAAGCCTCACTGGATGATCCCTTTGTTATTTCATCTCTGATCACTGCTGTGATAATCCCCTTAATCAAAAATGCAACTCCCCCTCCCCTCCTTCCACCATCCCTGTTCCACCTAAAGCACCTGTACCCTGGCACATTAAGCTGCCAGTCTTGTCCCTCCCTTAAGCCATGTTTCTGTAATGGCTATAATATACTATCCCAGTCGCACGTACCTACCCATACTCTGAGTTTATCGGCCTTACCTGTTAGCCTTCTTGTATTGAACTAGATGCAATTTAATCTAAAAGACATTCCTTGCTCCCTGTCGTGTTCCAGCCTAACCTGTCTCTTCAATTTACTATTTCTGAATACAGTATCTCCTTCCAGTCTCACACCAGCCTCCCTGCTATTGAGGATCCCACCCCTGCCAACCTAATTTAAACCCTCCCTTAGACCACTAGCAAACCTGGCTCTCAGTTCAGGTATTCAACCCCTCCCTCTTGAACAGGTCACCTCTGTCCTAGAAAAGATCCCAATGATCTAAAATCTGAATCCCTGCCCCCTGCACCAATTCTTTAGCCATGCATTCATCTGCCATATCCTCCTGTTCTTAGCCCGTGGCACCAGATGTAACCACCAATGAGATCCTGGTTTTTAACCTTTTTTCTAGTTAGAACATAGAACATAGAAGAATACAGCGCAGTACAGGCCCTTGGGCCCTCGATGTTGCCCACCTAAACTACACTAACCCACTATCCTCCATATACCTATCCAATGCCCTCTTAAATGCCCATAAAGAGGGAGAGTCCACCACTGTTACTGGCAGGGCATTCCATGAACTAACGACTCGCTGAGTGAAGAACCTACCCCGAACATCAGTCCTATATCTACCCCCCCTGAATATCATGTGATTGTTTAATACCTTTGGTGAGGCATGCAATAGTGCAATTTCTGTTGAATATGCAGTCACAAAAAATAACACAAAATTAATACAAATGGGCCAAATAAACTTAGTTTTATAAAGCTATCAAATTTTTATGATTGACGTTTTTTTCTGGAAGAGTGTTAATTCTACATCTATTGGAGTGGTTGGAGTTATTCCCATAGAAAAGAATGAAAATATGACATCAAGCTCACAACTTTCTTGGTATGTGCTGTGTCTAAATGTTTAGTAATTATAGGTTTCAACTTTATTTTTAACTTATTGCTTTCATTAATTATAATAAAAAGGGACAGAGCTGAATGTAATTACTGTTTATAACTATGCATTACAGTCTTTTGTCATAATTGGTTATGTAATGTCTGAATTATGTTACTGTCTGAATTCTATTCCAGTAATCTTAATCTTTGGGATGGTAATCGACTATAAATGAAAATGAGCTTCTTTTCCAGCTGGCTAATTTGTCACAAAGAGAACATTGGTTGTAAGAAAAGCTAATCAGATGAAATGAAATTTCAATGACTATATGAATCTATGGAATCATATGTCAACTGGTAAAGTTTAAACCAAACACTGAGAAAGCTGGAGAAACTTGGCAGGTCTGACAGAGTCTGGGGAGATAGAAACAGAGTTAATGTTTCAAGTCTCAGTTCTGAAGAAGAATCACACTGGATTTGAAAGATTAATTCTGTTTCTCTCTCCACAGATGCTACCAGAGTTTCTCAGCATTGTCTGCATTGGTTTCAGATTTCCAGAATCTGCATTATTTTGCTTTTATTTTGAGTGGTACAGTTTCACGCAGGGCTAGTTTGGAGAAGGTCCCCGGCAGAAAATCTGTTTGGTTTCTGTGGCAACCATAGGCAAAATCAGCATTAAAATAAAATGGCAGCCTAGCTTTCATTCATGAGGTGGTTAGTGGGTGTTTGCAAGTGTATTCTTGGTTAATGGACATGGAATCGCTAAAAGCTGGCATGGGTGTGTCATTACAGGTTGGTGAGGTGCATAGCTTAGCATGGCTGGCATGAGGGACTAAAAAAGGGAAAAGGATCAACTGGGAGCTACAAGAGAAGCCAGATTAATTCTGCACCACAAAGTACCTCAGTTTTGGAGGAATGAGGTATGTCAGATGGCAACGTCCAAACGTTTGTATAGAACTGTGCATACACAGCACCAGAATTTTCTCAGCAGCTAAATGATATGGGCAATGGTGAGAGAGTTCAAAGAATACAGGGAAACATTTTAAAAATGAGATTCTTAACATTGAAAAATGTAAATCCTTCAGGGTTTATCAACTTGGATGCACTGACTGACAAATGACTGATGGAAAATAAAGAGATGGCAGATGAATTGAACAGATATTTTTCATGACAAGGATACAAATAGCATCCCAAGAATTGTTTTAATTCAGGAAATGGGAGGAAGGGAGAAACCCAGGAAAATTTACAGTCTCCAGTGAAATCTCTCCAGGCCAAATCTGGCATCCTTTGAACTGAGGGGACATTTGTAGGAGCTATTCCTAAGGCATTACCATAGGCCTTTGCTTCAGACACTGCTGTCCCCTCTGAATTTATTATGCTGAGATATGCTGGACCCTCTACTTGGCATTTCATGCCCCATGCGAATGAAATTGTGAAATGAATGATTTTGACTAGTCATGCCCAATGCCATTCCTGAACCTCATATACCCTCAACAGTTCATATTCCCATCACTGTACTTAACCGACCTAAGAGACTACCTGTCTGTAAGTTTGACCCCATATGACTCCAGATTTTCAGATGGCACTGGACAGTGGCAACACTATAGAACACTTTTCATTGTATTTTGTAACAAGGCACACGTGATAATAAATAAATCAAACCAAATCGAGTGGCCCTGAGCAAATTGTTTGAACTGTACTGACAAGTCCCCAAGTCCTGATGGATTTTATCCTGTAAACTTGTCACTTTCTCAGAAAACTTAAATAAATTAGTTAAACACGATTTCCCTTTCATAAACCATGTTCATTCTGCCTAATTACCTTTTTTTTTCATGTGCGGTACTATAATACCTGTAATAGTAGCTTCTAATATTTTCCCTATGACAGATGTTAAGCCAAGTGGTCTGTCTATCCTGCTTTCTCTCTCCCTGCATTTTTGAGTAAAGGAGTTAAATTCATTATTTTCCAAACTACAGGAACCCTCCCTGAACTGAGGGAATTTTCAAAAATTAACACCATTGTCATTTCCTTTTAGACCCTTATTTTCCCTTCACAATTCCTCATGAGTCTATTGGATAATGGAGGAAATGTGCTCCACATTTGTATGTTCATATGTGTGCTCACACCATGATTATTCCCAAGAGCTCTGAATGGTATTCTGCTTTCTGTTGTGTTATATTTCATGACCAATGTGTCAGTATATCTTTAAAAGATATGCTTACCACATATTTACTATGTTATACCATTTGACCTTTTGGTACAAAGATCTCAGATTCTAACCCAGATCACAAAGTGATTTATGCTTTCCTGTTGTAATCTAATAGCTTAATGCTAGCCGCAGATACTCACGTGCCTGAGAAATATAATAACCCAGCTTTTCCACTGACCAGGCAGATGTTCTTCCAATGTAAATGGTAGTTACAAATGGGGAACCTGCAGAATCCCCCTTTGTAATAGAGTCTGAAGGAATTGCCGTGGAAATGCAAGATCACAGAATCATACAGCCCTACAGTGGGGAAGCAGGTCCTTCGGCTCCACAGGTCAACACAGACCCTCTGAAGAGTAACCCACCCTACCCAATTACTCTACATTTACCAGGACCAATGCACCTAACCCACACATGGATTCTGCTGAATAATTCCTCTACATTTGGAGCCAGCTGAAAATGACAATCTAATATAAAGGGTTTTGATGGAAACAAGTACATAATTACTCAGGAAAAGTTATACTATTAAATATATAGTCTAACTCCTGATTAAGAAACCAACCTAACATATCACTCTCTCTTCCTGGGACCTGACACAGCTGTCCTTCTCTGGAACCATTCCCCTCCTCCTCCTTTCCTCATTCCAGACCTGCTACTCTCTCTTGCCCCGCTCCAGACCTGATCTAACTCTGCTCCCCAAATCACTCTACTCCGGACCCACCGCGCACTTCCTTTACCCACTCTGGACCCACCACCCACCTTCTCCATCTCTGGACCTTCCTGAGCTACCTCAGAAAACTTGAACGAAAGGAGATTTTCGCAGCATTGTTTCTTATGTTACAAAAGGTGACCATGAGCCGACAACAACTCTGTTTGTTCTAACTCCGAGCTTCCAACCTAGCTCCCTGAAAGCCTGTCTAACATAATTATAGTTCTCTATAATTACTCCGCAGGACCTCATCCCTATTTCTACCCATTTCATTTGTGTCAACAAGCACAATGACTTCTGCCTGCTCTCTCTCCCCCTTGAAGCATTCTACAGCCACTCTGAGACATCCTGGACCCTGGCACTTGGGAGGCAACACACCATCCTGGATTCCCATTTGTGGCCTCAGAGTCTCCTGTCTGTCCCCCTAGTCTTGAAATAGCCATGTGGGCAACTGTCAAGTTCACCTTTGAAATATTGGAAGAAGTGTGTGTGTGTCTGTGTGGCGGGGGGGGGGGGGGTTGTATTGGTCCTCATTCCCAGGCATTCTATCTCTGGGTGAGGGACCCAGCATTGGGGATCGAGGCCCTGACAAAAATCATCACCAACTCCATTAGGTTCTGAATTCCCTGTCCTCAGCGATGGCAGTAACGTCTTCACTAGTGCCCTTGCCCATGGTCCTCTATCTGGTCTACAACCCTGTCTCTCAAGGTTCCTGGCAGACACCTCGACCTTCATCCCGTGCTCACTTGGGAGTAATACTGACAGTGACAACTACTCAAGGTAACGCTGCCTGTACCAGAGAGCTCTGATTGGTTGGATGTTCTTGGTGGTGGCAGTTTGTGGCCCACTGTGGGAGGCCCCATGCTGTCCAGGTAATTGCCTGTTTACCTGATAATTGCATTTGACTTCACAGACCTGGGTCTCTGCCAAGCATTTCACCTGGTTACTTCCACCCTCCGAATTTGCTGGCCAGCTCAGTGTCAATGTATTCAAAAGGAATGGTGTTTGGGAAAAAGAATTGACCAAGAAATAAAAACTTTCCTGTTTTCATTAGATTTCAATAACTTGAGATTTTGAAAACATGGCACCAAGACTCAAACTGACAAACTGGCTGAATCTCCCTGGAAATCAACAAAATGTTATTCTCAGAGAAAGTGAGGACTACAGATGCTGGAGATCAGAGTGGATTCCTGATGAAGGGCTTATCCCCGAAATGTAAATTTTCCTGCTGCTCAGACGCTGTTTGACCTGCTGTGTTTCTCCAGCACCACACTCTCCAAAACGTTATTCTCGTCCAGTTTTATGGACAGTTTCCCTCCACAAGGCCTGGTGTGTTTTCTCGTTCTGTCATCCCACAGTTACTCGACATTGTGGTCATTAACTACACACCTGGCCCCATGGTGCCCATCTTGGCCAATACTAGCCCAATTCTCCCACTCACTGTGGCACATCCTGGGATTGCTGTGCCTCAGCAGAGCAGATCCATAAGCTGCACATAGCCAGGAAGGAGAGATCCCATTGGGGTTGAGACAGCCTGTCTGAGTATATAGTTTGGGGAATTTGAAGGCAATGTGGGAATTGGGTGCAGAGGGAAAGAGGTGCTGTTTTGGCTCATAGTTGGTACTTGTTTTTTAAACAGGATATATTCATCAGGAGCTCAGCATAAAAGAGTAATGTCACAGGTTAAACCATAAGTTCATTGGTTGGTGATTGCGTATCTATTACAAGTATAGGCTACTTTCATATTAAAGATAAATAAGGAAAATATTTACAAGCTACAAACTAAAAAAACAGTAGGAATTATATTTTTAATTAAAGTAATAAATAAATAATTAAAATAGAGACGTTGGGCCAAGTGATGCTTTGAACTTGCATGATATGGGAGCTGAGCTTAAAAATGTGTTGCTGGAAAAGCGCAGCAGGTCAGGAGCATCCAAGGAGAAGGAGAATCGACGTTTCGGGCATAAGCCCTTCTTCAGGAATGATTCCTGCCTTGGATGCTGCCTGACCTGCTGCGCTTTTCCAGCAACACATTTTTAAGCTCTGATCTCCAGCAACTGCAGTCCTCACTTTCTCCTGATATGGGAGCTGGTGGACCCCATTGTAATTCGTACTGACTATCTATATCAAGTGTTGGTTGGTTGAAGAACTCTGGCTTAGAGTTGATGAGCTGGAATCTGAGCTTCAACCATTGCAACATGTCAGAGAAGGGGAGAGGTACCTGGATGCTGTGTTTTAGGAGGCAAAGTTAAAAATCGCACAACACCAGGTTATACTTCAACAGGTTTATTTGAAAGTACAAGCTTTTGGAGCAGTGCTTCTTCATCAGGTAGCTATTTTTGTCAGATAGCTTGTAATTTCAAATAACATTGTTGGACTATAACCTGGTGTTGTGTGATTTTTAACTTTGTCCATCCCAGTCTAACATTGCACCTCCACATCATGGATTTCAGGAGGCAGTTACACTCATGAGATTAACTACCTGGAATATGGTCAGTGTTCAGGGACAGGAGAATGTGACTATGAGTGAGGCGGATAGAGGGATCTAGGAGGCAGTACTGAAAGAGACTCAAGCCTTGAGCATATCTAACAGGTTTGAGGTTCTTTCTCCCCGTGATGATGAGAGCGGGGACTATAGCAAATGGAGTTCAATGTAGCTAAGTGTGAGGTGATTCACTTTGGTAAGAGTAACAAAAAGATGGGGTACTGGGCTAATGGTCGGATACTTGGTAGTGTGGATGAGCAGAGGGATCTTGGTGTCCATGTACACAGATCTTTGAAAGTTGCCACCCAGGTAAATAGTGCGGTGAAGAAGGCATATGGCGTACTGGCTTTTATTGGTAGAGGAATTGAGTTCCGGAGTACTGAGGTCATGTTGCAGTTGTATAAGACTCTGGTGTGGCCGCATCTGGAGTATTGTGTGCAGTTTTGGTCGCCATACTATAGGAAGGATGTGGAGGCACTGGAACGGGTGCAGAAGCGATTTACCAGGATGTTGCCTGGTATGGTAGAAAGATCGTATGAGGAAAGGCTGAGGCACTTGGGGTTGTTTTCATTGGAGAAAAGAAGGTTTAGGGGTGACTTGATAGAGGTGTACAAGATGATTAGGGGTTTAGATAGGGTCGACAGTGAGAATCTTTTTCCACATATGGAGTCAGCTATTACAAGGGGGCATAGCTTTAAATTAAGGGGTGGTAGGTATAGGACAGATGTTAGGGGTAGGTTCTTTACTCAGCGAGTCGTGAGTTCGTGGAATGCCCTGCCAGTAGCAGTGATGGACTCTCCCTCATTATGGGCATTTAAGCGGGCATTGGATAGGCATATGGAGGATAGTGGGCTAGTGTAGGTTAGGTGGGCTTGGATCGGCGCAACATCGAGGGCCGAAGGGCCTGTACTGCGCTGTATTCTTCTATGTTCTATGTTCTATAGGGAGGATGAACAAACTGACCACAGCTGTGATACAGGGAGCCATTCAAGAGGCAGGAGAAAAGAGAAATGTACTTATAATCAGAATAGACACTGCTCTCTGTGGCCAGAACCAAGAGTTCTGAAGGCTATGTTGCCTGCCTGGTGCCCAGGTTCAGGATATCTCATCAGAGCTGCGGAGGAACTTGGAGTGTAAAGGTAAAGATTCAGTTATTGCAGTCTACATAGGTATCAATGACATAAGTAGAAACAGGAAACAGATTCTGCTGAGGGAATATGAGCAGCTAGGGTTAAATTAAAAAGCAGAACCAAAAGGTACTAACCTCTGGATTACTGCCTGAGCTACGAACAAATTGACACAAGATCAACAACATTAAAGCATGGCACGAAGATTGGTGTAGGAGAAACAGGTTCATATTTCACGGAACATTGGGAAAGGAATGAGCTGTTCCAATGGGATGGGCTCCACCTGAACCATACTGAGACCAGGGTCCTGATGGATCACATAACTATGGCTTGGGTAGAACTTGAAACTAAATAGTGGGTTGGAGGTTTTCTGGTGCAAGGAAAATTAATGAAAAGGTTAAAGGGAGAGGACTCAACAGAGTTTATTAAAGTTTCCAGAACAAGTAATAGGACAGAGGGTATGGAAAGGTTCAGAAATTTAATTTCAGGCACAACTAAAAGGACGGCAACTATGAGCAGGACTGACGGTGTTGCACTTAGCTGTATGGCATATCTAAAACAAGGTAAATGAGCTTATAGCACCGATTGAAATCGGTGGGTATGATATTGTACGTATCACAGAGACATGGCTGCAAGAGGGTCAGGGCTGGGAACTAAATATCCAAGAATGTGCATCCCATCAAAAGGACAGACAAATGGACAGAGGGGTGGAGTTGGCTTGTTAGTAAGAAATGAAATTAAATCAATAGCAAGAAGTGATATAGAGTCAGAAGGCGTACAATCTGTGAGGGTTGAGTTGAGAACTGCAAAGGAGAAAAGGCCTTGATGGGAATTGTGTACAGGCCTCCCAGCAGTAGTCAGGATGTGGGGAAGAAAATAAATCTGGAGAAAGATAAGGCATGTAAGAAAGGCATTATTATAATAATCATGGCAGACTTCAATATGCGGGTGGACTCGGAAAATCAAGGTGGTAGTGGATCTCAAGTAAAGAAATTAATGGAATGTCTATGGGATGACTGGGGTGGCAAGGGTGGAATGGTGGCTCAGTGGTTAGCACTGGGGTTAGTGCCAGAGACACGGGTTCAATTCCAGGTTTGGGTGAAGTTTGCACATTCTCTCAATGTCAACATGGGTTTTCCCTGGGTGGTCTTGTTTTCTTCCACAGTACAAAGATGTGCAGGTTAGCTGGGTTGGCTGTGGGAAACTGCTAATAATGTCCAGGGATGTACAGGTTAGGTGGATTAGCCATAGAAAATGCAAGGTTGCAAGGAT
This sequence comes from Chiloscyllium plagiosum, assembly GCF_004010195.1. Taxonomy (NCBI): domain Eukaryota; kingdom Metazoa; phylum Chordata; class Chondrichthyes; order Orectolobiformes; family Hemiscylliidae; genus Chiloscyllium; species Chiloscyllium plagiosum. Next base: position 58,940,031 of record NC_057730.1, on the reverse strand, counting down.
AGGGTAGGGGATGTATCTGGGTAGAATGCTTTTCAGAGGTTGAGTGTGGCTCGAAGGGTTGAAAGGCTTGCTTCCACACTGTAGGGATTCTATGATGTTTGGAAAGTGTCCAATGTAAGAAGGGAAGGTGGTAGAAGACAGGAAATATTAGGTCAGTTAGCCTGACCTCAGTCATTGGTAAGATTTTAGAATGCATTATTAAGGATGAGATTGCAGAGTACTTGGAAGTGCATGGTAAAATAGGGCTGAGCTAGCATGGCTTCAATAGGGGATGTCATGCCTGATTAATCCATTAGAATTATGTGTGAAGATAACAAGTGAGTTAGACAAAAGAATGTGATTTATTTAGATTTCCAAAAGGCCATTGTCAAGGTGCCACGTAGGAGGCTGCTAAATAAGATAAACATCCATGGTGTTAGGGGAAAGATACTGACATGGATAGAGGATTGGCTGACTGGCAGAAGGCAGAGAGTAGAGATAAAGGGATCTTTTTCAGGGTGTCAGCTGATGACTAATGGAATTCCACAGGGATCAGTGTTGGGGCTAAAACTATTCACTTTATACATTAACAATCTGGACGAAGGAACTGTGGGCATGTTGCTATGTTTGCAGATGACACAAAAGTGAAGGGACAGGTGATTGTGAGAACACAGGGAGGCTGCAGAAGGACTTGGAAATGGTTGGAGAGTGAGCAAAGAAGATGCAGAAAGAATGCATGTGAGAAAGTGTGAAATTATACACTTTGTTGGGAGGAATAGAGGCATGGATTATTTTCTAAATGGAGAAAGGCTTCAGAAATCTAAAGCAAAAAGGGACTTCAGAGTTCTATTTCAGGAATCTCTTCAAGTTAACTTGTAGGTTCAGTTGACATTTAGGAAGGCAAATACAATGTCAGCATTTATTTCAAGAGGGCTAAGTACAAAAGCAGAGATATACTCTTGAGGCTGTACAAGGCTCGGTCAGACCACATTTGGAATATTGAGAGCAGTTCTGGGCCCCGTATCTAAGGAAGGATGTATTGGTATTGAAGGGGGTTCAGCGGGGGTTTACAAGAATGATCCCAGAGATATGAAGTGCAGGTGAGAACTCTGGGTCTGTACTCGATGGAGTTCAGAGGATGAGGGCAACCTGGTTAAAACTTACAGAATCCTGAGAGGCTGGATAGAGTGGACATGAAGAAAATGTTCACGAGTTGGAGAGACTAGGACTCCAAAGCACAGCCTCAGAGTGCAGGGGTGACCCTTTAAAACTGAGATGAGGAGAAATTTCTTCAGTCAGAGGGTGGTGAATCTGTGGAACTCATTGCTGCAGAGGGCTGTGAAGACCAAGTATTTTAAAGACAGAGATAGCTAGGTTCTTGATATCTAAGGAGAACAAGGATTACAGGGAGAAGGCAGGAAAATGGGGTTAAGAAACATATATTGCCCAAAAGGAGTACTCAATCTTCTCCCAGGTGTTCTTCTTTTGTGTGACATGCAAACGACAGGGACTCAACTCAGAGTTTACTTAGGTAAAAACAATGACTGCAGATGCTGGACACCAGATTCTGGATCAGTGGTGCTGGAAGAGCACAGCAATTCAGGCAGCATCTGAGGACAGGCAAAATCGACGTTTCGGGCAAAAGCCCTTCATCAGGAATAAAGACAGAGAGCCTGAAGCGTGGAGAGATAAGCTAGAGGAGGGTGGGGGTGGGGATAGAGTAGCATAGAGTACAATAGGTCAGTGGGGGAGGAGATGAAGGTGATAGGTCAGGGAGGAGAGGGTGGAGTGGATAGGTGGAAAAGGAGCTGGGCAGGTCGGACAAGTCCGTACAAGTCAAGGGGACAGTGTTGAACTGGAGGTTAAAAACTAGGATGAGGTGGGGGAAGGGGAAATGAGGAAGCTGTTGAAGTCCACATTGATGCCCTGGGGTTGAAGTGTTCCGAGGCGGAAGATGAGGCGTTCTTCTTCCATGCGTCTGGTGGTGAGGGAGCGGAGGTGAAGGAGGCCCAGCACCTCCATGTCCTCGGCAGAGTGGGAGGGGGAGTTGAAATGTTGGGCCAAGGGGCAGTTTGGTTGATTGGTGCGGGTGTCTCGGAGATATTCCCTAAAGCGCTCTGCGGAGGCACCAAGTCTCCCCAATGTAGAGGAGACCGCATTGGGAGCAACGGATACAATAAATGATGTTAGTGAATTTGCAGGTAAAACTTTGATGGATGTGGAAGGCTCCTTTAGGGCCTTGGATAGAGGTGAGGGAGGAGGTGTGGGCGCAGGTTTTACAGTTCCTGCGGTGGCAGGGGAAAGTGCCAGGATGGGAGGGTGGGTCGTAGGGGGGCGTGGACCTGACCAGGTAGACACGGAGGGAACGG
>NC_057730.1:58918549-58934822 GCF_004010195.1 Chiloscyllium plagiosum | reverse complement strand
ACTCTCTCCCCACCCCCCCCCTCCTCTAGCTTATCTCTCCACGCTTCAGGCTCTCTGCCTTTATTCCTGATGAAGGGCTTTTGCCCGAAACGTCGATTTTGCCTGTCCTCGGATGCTGCCTGAATTGCTGTGCTCTTCCAGCACCACTGATCCAGAATCAGAGTTTACTTAAATGAACCTTTCTTTGTTGCTTTCAGTGTGGATCTTGCCTTGTGATTCTTTGTCTTCTTTGAAGATAACTTCAGGCACATAGTCCTTAAATGTTGGTCTGATTTGATTTGATTTGATTTGATTTATTATTGTCACATATACCCTAATATCTGAGAGGTCCGTTCATTAGTTTGATAACAGCGGGGAACAAGGTGTTCTTGAATCTGTTGGTACATATGTTCAAACTTTTATATCTTCTGCCCAAGAGAAGAGGGTGAAAGAGAGTATAACCAGGGTGGGAGGAGTTTTTATTATTTTGGCTGCTTTCCTGAAGCAACAGGAAGTATAGACAGAATCAGTGGAAGGAAGGTTGGTTTGACTGATGGACTGGATTCACAATTTTCTGTAATTACTTGCAGTCTTGCGAAGAGCACTTCCCATACCAACAGTGATGCATCTGGATAGAGTCATAGAGTCATAGAGATGTACAGCACAGAAACAGATCCTTTGGTCCAATTTGTCTCTGCCGACCAGTTATCCTAACCTACATCTAGTCCCATTTGCCAGCACTCGGTCCATATCCCTCTAAACCCTTCCTATTCATATAGCCAACTAGATGCTTTATAAATATTGTAATTGTACCAGCCTCCACCACTTCTGGCATCTTATTTCATACAGACACCAGCCTCTGCGTGAAAAAGGTGCCCCTTAGGTCCTTTTTAAATCATTCCCTCCTCACCCTAAACCTATGCCCTCTATTCTGAACTTCCCCACTCCAGGGCAAAGATCTTGTCTATTTACTCTATCCATGCCCCTCATGATTTTATAAACCTCTATAAGGTCACCCCTAAGCCTTTGATGCTCCAGGGAAAATAGCTCCAGGATGCTTTCTTGGTGCATCTATAAAAATTGGTAAGAGTCATTGTGGACATGCTGAATTTCCTTAGCTTTCTGAGGAAATGCTTTCTTGATCATAGTGTCAACATGGATGTGCCAGGACAGATTGTTGCTGATAGTTACTCCTAGGATCTTGAAGCTCTTGACCATCTCCATCTCAGAACCATTGATACAGACAGGGGCACGTCTTCCACTCTGCTTCCTGAAGTCAATGACCAGCTCCTTCGGTTTGCTGACATTGATGGAGAGGTTGTTGTCTTTACACAATGTAACTAAGCACTCAATCTATTTCCTGTACTCTGTCTTGTTGTTTGATATCCAAACCACTACGGAGATGTCATCAACAAATTTGTGAATGTAGTTAGAGCTGAATTTTGCCACACAGTTGTGAGTGTATAAATTTGGTTTGAAAGCCTCAGACATAGACTTAAGTAGAGAGTGGATCTCCCAGTTCATCCGTGGTTAATGGCTGGGCAACACTCGGATTAACTCCTTTGGCATGCAATCCTTTACACACTTACTGATGAAATCTGTGATGGTAGTGGCATGTTCAATTAGGACCATCGGTTCCTAGCAGTCACATAGGAGCTCATCCATTATCTCAGATCAGCACTGTACAACTTTTTGTACTGGATCCTCATGCTTCAGTTTCTGTTTCAGCTACGATGAATGTTGACCCTTTCTGCAAAGTCCTTTGTTCTACTAATTTTTATTACAAAATGTGCTCATCGTTCTAGAAAGTTCTCTGGAACTCAGTCAATGAATTGACCAAATCTTGATTGTTCAATCCCAACCATTGGAGTGTACTGGTGAATGTCTCCTGAATGTTTATACCTAGTTGTAACAGCAAATTTCTGCGCTCCATATAAGGTAACATGGTGCCAGTCTGTCTAGGAAACAACTTTAAAAACTGCACACAGAGTGCACAAAAGAGACTATTTGGCGCATCAGGACCACACTGACCCTCTGAAGATCAACCCACATCCTATCCCTGTATTTCCCATGACCAATCACCCTAACTTGGTCAGCTTTGGACTGTGGGTAGAAGCCAGAGCACCTGGGGGAAACCAACGCACACACGGGGAGAACGTGCAAACTCCACATATTTGCCAGAAGGTGGATTCAAACCTGGGTCCCTGCTGCTATGGGGCAGCAGTGCTAACCACTGAGCCAGTATGCTGCCTTTTTCACATCTTTGTCAATACACATTGCACATTTCTATCCTCCTTTACCAACTTTAGCACTCCCTTTACTTTTGCTTTGTTCTACCCTCGCAATCTGTCCCATTCACCTCTCCTGTCCCTCTGTCAACAACCTAGAAACCATCAATTTTAAGCAGTTTTTAGTTCTGAAGGCGAGCTATTTTGACTCAAAACATTAACTGTTTCTCTTTCCACTGATGCTGCCAGACCTACTGACTTTCTCCAGTATTTTCTGAATTTCTCTCAGATTCTGCCAATCTCTCTGTCACATGTAACATATTCCCTGACTCTCACCCTATCAATTCCCCCAGCTGTCTAAACCAGCACGGCCTCTATGCTTTCTGTTCACTCAATCAGGACATCTCACCAGCTTTCCCCCAAACTAACAATACTGCCATTTCACTCAGTCACTTCCTCTGTTTTGTTCCAGGAGAAAATAGCCCTAATATTAAAAGGGAATGGGACACAGAATGGAGGTACAGTCAGGGGTGATGCAGGGAGAAGTAAGGAAAAATAACTAAGTCAGTCTAGGAGGCAGTGTGAATATAGTAATGTTAAGACACAAAGGAGCATGGCATGTCGGATGGCATTTATTTTAATGCCAGGAGTATTAAGTGGGGCAGATGAGTTGCGGATGTTGATGAACACATAAGATGTGAAGTTATTGCTATCACTGAAACATGATTGAGGGAGAGGCAGCACTGTCTCCTCAACATTCCATGGTATAGAATCTTCAGGCAAGACAGGGAGAGATGTAAAAGAGGAAGTGATGTTGCAATATTGATCAATGAGTCAGTTGCTGCAGTAAGAGGATTGGGGGTGGTGGAAATCTTCAAAGATTCCTCATTTGAGGCCAAAGGATCAAAACACAAAAACAAAAAGTGATGAATCACATTGGAAGTCTATTATACATTCTCAACAAATATAGAAAGATGGAAAGACAGTTATGTAGGCAAATCTCAGACAAATGTAAAAATAATCAAGTGATAAAACTGGATTTCAACTTCCACAATAATGACTGATATAGACAAAATGTGAAAGGCTTAGACGGGGTAGAATTCTTAAAACATGTCACAGAGTCATAGACTCCAACAGCATGGAGACAGGCCCTTTGGCCCAAACTGACCAAACTGTCCATCCACACCAACCACTTGGCGCTTGGTGTAAACTTGATGAGCCGAATTGTATCTTTCCTCACTGCAGGGATTCTATAGATTTAAGGTAATTGTGGAATAAGATAGACCGGAAGTGAAGTTTCTGTCTAGGGGAAGGCTAATTTTAATAAGAAAAGACTGGACCTAACTGAAGTGGACCAAACATGAGTGTAGCTTCTTGCAGGAAAATTCACTTCAGAGGGACTCAAGACATGTTCAAAAGGGGAATAGTGAGAGTGCAAATACAATATGTAGCTGTAAAAGTGAAGGGTGGGACTAACAAGCCCAGAAGACCCGGGATGTATAGGATTAAATAAGAGACATAGAGGGAAACTCATGATAGAGACTGAGGGCTCAGAACGCCAGAAGCTATAGATGAGTATACAAAATGCAGGGTCATACAGGACTATTAGGTAAGCTGTGGGCTTTTACAAGTATACCTTGTTGCTCTAATTGTTTAATTACAGGTAAGCTACCAACAATAGGCACGGGACTAATGGGATATTGTTGAGTATATGGTGAGGCAACTTCGGTAAAAGTGACCAGGTCATTTTTATCCTTCGCCCAAATCGGATGATTCTGCTACTCTTCAAGTTTGAGGTGTATATAACACGGCCATCTTCAACATATAGTGATGAATTTATCCGAGTTAAGACATTCATTCCCAACAGGGCTTATTGTACGGGCCCAACCAATCCAGACACCAAGATTGCGTGTGGCCCCAATCATATTGGCAACTGTTGTATTTTTCTGAGAATTAACCCGCCCTACTATTTCTCCATGAGTCTTTCCACTGTTCTCCCAATCTGAGATCATAACTTTTAACATCTTTGGTAACTCTGGTTTTAGTTCTGAAACAAATGTGAATTTAAGGAGTGTGAGATTATTATGATCTAACTTGTCTGGACTGTCAAAATTGCTGATCAATCTGGAATGTCCAATCCAGACTGCCATGAAACATTTGGCGTAATCTCTGAATTCCTCATTGCCTTATTGCTGGTAAGCTGAAATCTTACACCAGTCAATTTTAGAGAGGGCCATAATCCGTCAACCAATTTCTAATAGCTTTCCATCCATCATCAAGGTCTTGCACATTTTCCCCAATTCCCCTCTCACCTTCCTCACAAGTTTCCTGCTGATGTTACCTTCTACCATGATGGACAATACTTGTACCTTGTCCATAGGATGGAGACTGTATATATTTTTAAGTTATTCTAATTCATTCCATGTTTTCATGCCTTTTTTTTGAATGGGGAAGTTCTTTGGACCATCTTTCAACCAGTTTGGGGTTGGCAGCTTTGTGATTTGTCCATTGTGTATATTCATACGTGAATACACTTTTCTCATCCTTTGGTTTTTTTCCTTTTTGGCTCCTAGTGTGTACTGGCCATAAATTAAAGGCCTATTGGTTTTTGCCTTCGTTATCTGGATCGTTAGAATCACTGTCACCAGATTTATGTCCCTCAATTCCACTTAGGGCTCCGACCATAGGTTCATGTTCCAAATATTGAGGAGCAGGAGGGACACTTGGATAAGGAGGAGATGATGGAACGTTAGGTGGCCTAGAGTTGGAGTTTGCCTCCCTTTCTGCCTGGAGTTCCAATTTAGTAGTTTTTAGTTCAACACAAACCACTTTTAATTGGTTTATTAGATTATTACTTTTGTGGTGACGATTTCTTGTTGCTTTCTGACTTGTTGCATTATACACAAAGACCAATGAGTCTATTCTTTGTCTTTTAGTTGGGTAATTTTACCCCAAACACGTTTAGTGACATCCAGGGACTATTGTCCTGTGGAGGTTCCATATTTTAGGTGGATTTCAGTCAGTGTTGGACAGAGATCAAATTGTTGTTCAATGTATTCTTTTAAATTTTGGAGGGGTTTGTCCTCAGATGTAGTGGGTGGGGCCTGCCCACCTTTAAAGGTTGTGGGAATCTCAGATTTAGACATCTTGAATGATGTTTTTAGCTTCTGATATTAGAGTTGTTGGACCTATTTATGAGGCCATAGGTCATTTATGATCATCTAGACGACTAGATTTTGCTATGGGCTCGCTTGCCTATTGGCAATAAGGTTCTTTTAATAGAATCACATTGGACTGTCCCTGAAAATCCTTTACATGAATGGACAGAGGAGTCCTTACCTTGAGGCACCGATGGGTGTATGGGATGTTATCGGGGTCTCTGCAGTCTTTGTGAATCCTACCAACTGCATCAAGTTGGACAATTGGACTGCATTCTGGGGAAGGTGGGACCTGTACAAACAGGACGGGTTGCACCTGAACCAGGGATACTCTCTTTTCTTAGAATAACCAGTCATTAATCCATAAAAATTCAAGAATTTTTATTAAGAAGCAGTAAAAGTTACATTGTGGTTGCTGAGAATAAGTGTGTAACTTATTCGATTCTGGGTTTGGCTTACATTTTTAAGCATTGAGATAGCTTTATCTTAATTATATTTCATTTTCAAGCCTTCGATAAGGTTCCCCATGGGAGACTGGTGAGCAAGGTTAGATCTCATGGAATACAGGGAGAACTCGCCATTTGGTTACAGAACTGGCTCAAAGGTTGAAGTCAGAGGGTGGTGGTGGAGGGTTGTTTTTCAGACTGGAGACCTGTGGCCAGTGGAGTGCCACAAGGATCGGTGCTGGGCCCTCTACTTTTTGTCATTTACATAAATGATTTGGATGCGAGCATAAGAGGTACAGTTTGTAAGTTTGCAGATGACACCAAAATTGGAGGTGTAGTGGACAGCGAAGAGGGTTACCTCAGATTACAACAGGATCTGGACCAGATGGGCCAATGGGCTGAGAAGTGGCAGATGGAGTTTAATTCAGATAAATGCGAGGTGCTGCATTTTGGCAAAGCAAATCTTAGCAGGACTTATACACTTAATGGTAAGGTCCTCGGGAGTGTTGCTGAACAAAGAGACCTTGGAGTGCAGGTTCATAGCTCCTTGAAAGTGGAGTCGCAAGTAGATAGGGTAGTGAAGAAGGCATTTGATATGCTTTCCTTTATTGGTCAGAGTATTGAGTACAGGAGTTGGAGGGTCATGTTGAGGCTGTACAGGACATTGGTTAGGCCACTGTTGGAATATTGCATGCAATTCTGGTCTCCTTCCTATCGGAAAGATGTTGTGAAACTTGAAAGGATTCAGAAAAGATTTACAAGGATGTTGCCAGGGTTGGAGGATTTGAGCTACAGGGAGAGGCTGAACAGGCTGGGGCTGTTTTCTCTGGCGCATCGGAGGCTGAGGGGTGACCTTATAGAGGTTTACAAAATTATGAGGGGCATGGATAGGATAAATAGGCAAAGTCTGTTCTCTGGGGTTGGGGAGTCCAGAACTAGCGGGCATAGGTTTAGGGTGAGGGGGAAAGATATAAAAGAGACCTATGGGGCAACGTTTTCACGCAGAGGGTGGTACTTGTATGGAATGAGCTGCCAAAGGGTGTGGTGGAGGCTGGTACAATTGCAACATTTAAGAGGCATTTGGATGGGTATATGAATAGGAAGGGTTTGGAGGGATATGGGCCGGGTGCTGGCAGGTGGGACTAGATTGGGTTGGGATATCTGGTCGACGTGGACAGGTTGGACCGAAGGGTCTGTTTCCGTGCTGTACATCTCTATGACTCTATGACTTAGCAATACAATAACCCAATTACAACATGACATTTTGTCAGTCAGTCACTTGATTTGAACACCCAGTCACATTACCCTATCAGCAGCAGAAACAAATTTAGCTGCTATACAATATTAATGCAATCAGATAAGCTGTTTTCTTATATTTTTAACTGTTATGTGACATTGGCTCAATCATACTGTTTTCTTATATCCACACACAACACACTATAAAATTAGACTTCTTTCTTAAAGAATTGCTCATGTTCTATTTGAAGCAAGCAGCATTAGATTTTTGTCATGAGCAGTTCATTCCTTACATTTATTTGGGAATTTGTTGATAGCATTGGACATTTTTGTGTAGCAGTGTATTGCCCCTTGTGGGAATGTTTGTGTTGAATCATGTGAGTTAACTGCTGTGTATGTAGATTTTGATTGCTTAAACATTTCTGCAAACTGGACTCCTATACATTGGGTTAACTTTGGAGTTCAGTAAATTTGATAGGAGGACATTGCAACTTAGATCCAAGTTGGAAACAGCACAGGGTTGAAGAAATAAAGAATTGATGATAGACATTATTATTTGTCAGGCACACTTCTATAAGAATTATGAATTATTTGTTGATCTTGTTTTGTGCATTTTTATGATTTGATTTCTTTTGAACATATTACAGTTGGTCTTGAATTCTAAAGATGGAAATCACATTTGCAGAAAGCAAGATTCTGAGACTGGGCTCCAAAGTTACAGTTGCTGGCTGTCCATCCTGTCTAACTATCAGATTACTTCATGCTGAGAGAACAAGGGGGTGAAATTGACATTATAGTTCCATGGATTTTTCATAAATAATGCAGCTGCTTTAATTTGCAAAATATGCTAGACAAGCTTTAAAAATTTATTGAAACAGAAAATAATTATTTAGTTAAAAAAAGTTGTTTTTCTGTAATTCTGTATCAAATAAAATATCCATAAACTTTATAAATATTAACATTCTGGAGAATTCATTGGTGACATTCTTGCTCTCTTGCTTTTAATTTCTTAAGAAAAGAAGCTGGTACAACACAGAAATCTTTTATTATTTTTGTCCCAGTCATCTTTCCTTAATCTTTCTTTCTCATACTTCTACTTTATTTGCTCGTGGGACATGGGTGTTGCCAGCTGGCTGGCATTTATTGCCCGTCTCTATCAGCCCTTGAGAAGTTGGTGGAGAGCTGCCATCTTAGACTGCCTTCATAGTCCATCTGTCCACTATAGACCCATAATGCCCTTAGGGTGGGAATTTCAGGATTTTGACCCAGTGACAATGAAGGAACTTTGACATATTTCCAAGTCAGGATGGTGAGTGGCTTGGAGGGGAACTTGCAGGGAGTAGTGTTCCCATGTATCTGCAAACCTTGTTCTTTGAGATTGAAATCATCTTAATTTGTATGCATACATTTAAAAATGCATTACATTTTAAAAAAAAATAAATAAGTCAGAGTGATAGTGCTGAATTACAACAATTAAGATCTAAAGTAAACGGAGAACAAAAGAATAAGATTTAATATTGTAAACACCCTGACAATGATTAAGTTTGTATAAAGTTCATGGTCACTTCTTCATATGCCTTTATTAAATGAATTTTTTGTTTCTGTTGTGATAAATGTAATAACTCGAGTTATGGAAGATTGTTTTTGCAATCACATCAGCTCATATACTAATGTAAGTATTGCATAATTCTGTACTATATGTAAGGTCATTGAATCCCTCAAGGAGCTTATTATTTTCCACTTCCCTGTGAAGTTCCAGAAAATATCTGTAAAACCAAAAGGTATTTGTGACTAACAAACCCATTCTGCAAGAAGGCATATGCTCACAAAGATAGGATCGAGAACAGAGTTACAATATCCAAGCCCTTCTTTTAACTTGTGCTTTCTTTACTCTAGTGATGTACACCTGAAATAATTCAACATAAGAATAAAATCAACAAAATAACTAATGAATTAAACACATGTTTTGTAATTTCCCTGAATAATAAAACCTTTACTAGCTCCATTGAGGAGATGTAGACCTGGGTCAGTCTGTATTGAGGATCACCTCCTGTTTCTGAGTAACTATCAAGAACAGAGGCCTCATGTGTAATGCAGCGTATAGACTGGGCCCTGCCTGCATTAGTTACATTTTAATTGTGCCTTGATGTCAAAGGTTAGAGTTAGGGTCATTCTCAACTCTTGCATTTAGCTGTCTTGTTCTTGCCCTGGTTAAGACTATCTTGAGGAATCAGCTGTGTGAATCTGGTGGGATCTAAATTGATTGTCAACATCCCTAGGTAAATGTTACTTTATGATAGTACCTATGACGTTGTCTATGACTTTGCTAATGATTTTGAAAAGGCCATTCAGGAAGTAATGATCTGGGTTACATGTGTTCTGACCTTTATAGATGAGACATGTCTGAGCCCGGTAAGCAAAGTGCCAGATTTACAGCTGCAGTGAATAACCTTAGCAATATGGCCAGCTAATGGTCATAAGCAGGGTACTTTGACCAGAACCTTTATGCTTGATTATATTCTTCATCATTTGAACCCTATGCAGAGTTCATACAGAGCTGTGATCTTGGAAGATTTGGCTGCAGATTCTTGCAAACAGTCTCATCCTTTGGTGCAGGTTCTGCCTGAGCGGATGATGGGAAGATACGGAAACATTCTCTTGCATAGTGTCATTTGAAAGCCGCTATTCTTAACTGCATGTGGTAAAACTCCATAGCTTTGCTCTGATGAGGTTTTTGTTGGAATTTTGCAGCTCTTTCTGCGATTTGCTGTTTTTGATATTTAGCATTCCCATGTATCTGTTTCTGTATTTCTCCCACTGGGTTCTTTTTCAGGTCTTTTTAATGTTCATAGAATTCCCTGCAGAGTGGAAACAAGCCATTTGGCCCAACAAGTCCACCCTGCCCCTCCAAAGGACATCCCACCTGGACCCATCCCTATAATTCTGCATTTCCCATGGCTCATGCACCTAATCTACACATCCCTGAATACTACGGGCAATTTAGCATGGCCAAACCACCTAAGCTGCACATCTTTGGACTGTGGAAGGAAACCAGAGCACCCAGAGGAAACCCACGTAGACATGGGGAGAATGTGCAAACTCCACACAGACAGTCACCTAAAGGTGGGATCAAGCCCAGGTCCATAGAGCTGTGAGGCAACTGTGCAAACCACTGAGCCACTGTGTTGCCTAAGCTCAGATTTGCTCCAGGAATTTTCTTTCATACATCTTGTTGTCACTGAGATGGATGAGAATGGAAAAGTCAGGCTGTCCAGCCAATGGAACTACACATTGTGTTACTGAGAGTTTCTCTGTTCTTCATAGGATGTGCATGTCTCTGATTAGGTCCAGAGTCACAGGAAATGTCATGATTGTATAAAATGTTTATTGCCACTGATCTGCCTTTTTGACGGCGGTGGAGAGGCACCATCTTCAATCCAGACAGTCGCTCTGATGTATAGCCACCTGCAGTGCTAACAGGAAGGGAATTCCAGGATTTCTACCCATCAACACTGAAGGAACTATGATATATTTCCAAATCAGGATGGTGAGTGTTATGGAGGGCAACTTCAAGGTGTGGCATTCCCATGTATCTGCTGCCCATGTCCTTCTAGATGGAAGTAGTCATGGGATTGGAAGGTGCTATCTAAGGTGACTTGGTGAATTTCAGCCGTGCAACTTGTAGATAGTATACATTGCTGCTACTGAGCGTCAATGTTGGAGAGAGTAGATACTTGTGGACATGGTGCCAATCAAGCGGGCTGCTTTGTCCTGGATAGTGTCAAGCTTCTTGAGTGTTGCTGGGGCTGCCCCCATCCAGACAAGCGGGGAGTATTCCATCACACTCCTGACTTGTGCCATGTGGTTGGTGGATAGACTTTGGGGTATCAGGAGGTGAGTTACCTGCTGCAGTATCCCTAGCCTCTGGTCTGCTCTTGTAGCCACTATACTTAAATGGTGAGTTCAGTTTAGTTTCTGGTCAATGGTAACCCCAAGGAAGTTGATATTGGGGGATTTGGCAATGACAACATCACTGAATGTCAAGGTTAGATTCTCTCTTATTGGAGATGGTCAATGCCTGGCATTTGTGTGGCGTGAATGTTACTTGCCACTTGTCAGCTCAAGCCTGGATATTGTACAGATCTTGTTGCATTTCGACATGTACTGCTTCAGTATCTGAAGAGTCACGAATGGTGCTAAACAATGCGCAATTATCGGCGAACATTCCCACTTCTGGCCTTGTGAGGGAGGGACAGTCATTGAAGAAGCAGCTGAAGATGGTTCTCAGGGTCAGACACTACCCTGAGAAACTCCTGTTCAGATGACTGACCTCCAATAAACACAACCATTTTCCTATGCGAGGCAGCAGTGCTAACCACTGTGCCACCGTGCCGCCCAAAGATGGTTCTCAGGGTCAGACACTACCCTGAGAAACTCCTGTTCAGATGACTGACCTCCAATAAACACAACCATTTTCCTATGTTCCTATATCTTCCAGGGACCTCGATTCAATTTCACCTGCGGGTGACTGTATGGAGTTTGCACATTCTCTCCATGTATGCGTGGGTTTTCTCTGGATGCTCCAGTTTCCTGCTACAGTCCAAAGATGTGCAGGTTAGATGGATTGGCCGTGGGAAATGCAGGGTTACAGGGATAGGGTGGGGGTGTGAATCTGGGTGAGATGCTCTTTGAGAGGGTTGGTGTGGACTCGATGGGGCAAATGGCCTGCTTCCACTCTCTAGAATTCTATGATTATGTGTGCCAGGTATGACTCTAACCAATGGATATGTTGTCCCTGATATCCATTGATTCCTTGTTTTGCTCGGGCTCCTTGATGTCACACTCAGTCCAATGCAGCCTTGATGTCAAGGGCTGTCACTCTCACCTCACCTCTGGAATTCAGATCTTTTGTCCGTGGTTGAACCAAGGCTGTAATTATGTCAGGAGCTGAGTGGCCCTGGCAGAGCTGGATCTTAGCATCCATGATCCTCAACTACTGACAGAAACAAATTTTGAACTGTTTGGAGGTTGTCTTCATTCTGAAGATGCGGTAGGTGTTACCAAATAATTTCAAAGTCTGTGCTCTGCAAGCCACAGGAGTGAGTGCCGCATTGGGACTAGAAAGTGACCCTGGAGCATTAAATCTGGGACCTTATTGTTGTAGTGCCATGAATACTACATCATGGTAATCTCATCATACTGCAGTGTAAGACCAATGGTAAATAAAATGTAGAAGGTATGAACATACAACTGAGGAGGAATTGCCCACACAGTGCATCGAGACTGCTTCACCATTCAATAAGATGATGACTGATTTGATTACTCCACAGTCTCACCTGCCCCCAACAACCTTTCACTCCTTTGCCTTTCCAGAATCTATCCACCTTGACTTTACAAATATTAAAAAACTGCTTCCACCACCTTTTGAAGATGAAGTCAGCACTAACCTAAATGTAAATGTTAAAATGAAACCTATGACAATTACCTCAATAATCACTAAAACTTATACCTTTGCAAATACCTTTTCACTGTCAGACTGAGCACTCCTGATCTTGGGGTAGCATGGCGGCTCAGTGGTTAGCACTGCTACCTCACAGCCCCAGGGACCCAGGTTCAATGCCAGCCTTGGGTGACTGTCTGCGTGGGTTTCCTATGGGTGGTTTGGTTTCCTCCCATAATCCAAAGATGTGTAGGTCAGGTGAACTGGCCATTCTAAATTACCTATAGTGTTCGGTACATTAGTGAGAGGGAGATTAGTCTGGGGGAGTTACAATTCGGATGGTTGGTGTGGACTTGTTGGGCTGCAGGACCTGTTTCCACACTGTAGGGAATCGAATCTACACAGCTGTCTTGATTGCTTTTTTTTACAATCAGTAGTCTGTCTCTGGGCAAAACTGCTCTGAATATGCATCCACCTATGGTACCAATAAGTCCAGCAATCCATCTCCCATCATTTGAACAAGTTGAAAATACAATTCGCAGTGAGTTCCAGTAAGTTGTTTCTAAAACTGCACTATCTCCTTCCTTGATTTTCTTTGCTGAAAGAAGTATTAATTTTCCTTTTTGATGGTCAATTAAGAAAAAGAAGGAAGCATATGTCAGGTATAGACAGGATAGATCAAGTGAGTCCTCAGAAGAGTATAAATGCAGTAGGAGTATACTTAAGAGGGAAATTATGAGGGCAAAAAGGGGACATGAGATAGCTTTGGCAAATATGGTTAAGGAGAGTCCAAAGAGCTTTTACAAATACATTAAGGACAAAAGGGTAGGTAGGGAGAGAATAGGGCCCCTCAAAGATCAGTAAGGCAGCCTTTGTGTGGAGCTGCAGGAGATGGAGGAGATACTAACTGAGTATTTCAGAACATAGAACATAGAAAATAGAACAATATAGTGCAGAACAGGCCCTTCGGCCCTCAATGTTGCACCAACCTGTGAACTTTTCGAAGTTCATCCCCGTACACGATCCCATCATCATCCATGTGCTTATCCAAGGATTGTTTAAATCTCCCTAATGTGGCTGAGTTGACTACATGGCAGGTAGGGCATTCCACGCCCTTACCACTCTTTGAGTAAAGAACTTTTCTCTGACATCTAACTTAAATCTATTACCCCTCAATTTGTAGTTATGCCCCCTTGTACAAGCTGACGTCATCATCCTAGGAAAAAGAATTTCACTGTCTACCCTTTCTAATCCTCTGATCATCTTGTATGTTTTTATCAAATCCACCCTTAGCCTTTTTCTTTCCAATGAGAACAGACTAGGTCTCTCAGCCTTTCCACATAAGACCTTCCCTCCAGACCTGGCAACATCCTGGTAAATCTCCTCTGCATCTTTTCCAATGCTTCCACATCCTTCCCAAAATATGGAGACCAGAACTGTACACAATATTGCAAGTGTGGCCGCACCAGCATTTTGTATAGATGCAGCATGAATGCAGGAGTGTTTACTGTGGAGAATGACATGTAAGGTACAGAATGTAGGGAAATAAAGAGAAGAATAAAGAAAATTTACAGCCCAGGAACAGGCACTTTGGCCCTCCAAGCCTGAGCCGATCAAAATGTACTCTCGAAACCTGTTGATCAATTCCTAAACATCTGCATCCCTCTGCACCCCATCTTACTCATGCATCTGTCAAGACGCATCTTAAATGAATCTACCGTGCCTGCCTCTACCACCTCTGCTGGCAACGCATTCCAGACGCCCACCACCCTCTGTGTGAAGTACTTGAGGCATGTATCCCCCTTAAACTTTCCACTTCTCACCTTGAAAGCGTGACCTCTCGTTATGGAATCCTTCACCCTGGGAAAAAGCTTGTCTCTATACTTTTCTTGATTCTGTAGACTTCAATCAGGTCTCCCCTCAATCTCCTTTTTTCTAATAAAAATAAACCTAACCTACACTCCTTCACCCTGGGAAAAAGCTTGTCTCTATCCACCCTGTCTATACTTTTCTTGATTCTGTAGACTTCAATCAGGTCTCCCCTCAATCTCCTTTTTTCTAATAAAAATAAACCTAACCTACACAACCTCTCCTCATAGCTAGCACCTTCCATACCAGGCAACATTCTCGTAAACCTTCACTGCATCCACTCCAAAGCGTCCACATTCTTTCGGTAATGTGGCGACCAGAACTGTACACACTATTCCAAATGCAGCCGAACCAATGTCTTGTACAATTTTAACATGACCTGCCAGCTCTTATACTCAATACCCCGTCCAATGAAGGCAAGCATACCATATGCCTTCTTGATCACTCTATCCACCTGTGCAGCAACCTTCAGGGTACAATGGACCTGCACTCCCAGATCTCTCTGCTCATCAACTTTTCCCAAGGCTCTTCCGTTCATTGTATAATTCATTCTAGAATTAGTCTTGCCTAAATGCATCACCTCAAATTTGTCTGGATTGAAAACCATCTGCCACATTCCCACCCAAATCTCCAGTCTATCTATATCCTCCTGTATTCTTTGACAGTCCCTTATGCTTTCTGCTACTCTACCAATCTTCATGTCTTCTGCAAACCTGCTGATCATACCAACAGTGCCCTCTTCCAGATCATTTATGTATATTACAAACAACTGTGGCCCCAATACTGACCCCTGCAGAAAACCACTGGTCACCTTTCACCATTTCGAGAAACTCCCTTCAACTACTACTCTCTGTCTCCTGTTGCTCAATCAGTTCTTTATCCACTGAGCTAGAACACTCTGCACACCATGTGACTTCACTTTCTCCATTCATCTACCATGGAGAACCTTATCAAACATCTTACTAAAGCCCATGTATATGACATCAACAGCCCTTCCTTCATCTATCAACTTGGTCACTTCCTCAAAGAACTCTATTACGTTGGTAAGGCGCGATCTCCCCCACACAAAACCATATTGCCTATCACTGATAAGCCCTTTCTTTTCTGAATATAAATAGATCCTATCCCTCAGTACCTTCTCCAGCAACTTTCCCACTACTGACTTCAGGCTCATTGGTCTGTAGTTACCCGGAATATCCCTACTACCCTTCTTGTACAGGGGGACAACATAAGCAACCTTCCAGTCCTCCAGCACCTCACCTGTATTTAAGGCTGCCACAAATAGACAATAGACAATAGGTGCAGGAGTAGGCCATTCTGCCCTTCGAGCCTGCACCACCATTCATTATGACCATGGCAGATCATCCTCAATCAGTAGCCTGTTCCTGCCTTATCTCCATAACCCTTGATTCCACTATCCTTGAGAGCTCTATCCAACTCTTTCTTAAACGAATCCTGACACTGGGCCTCCACTGCCTTCTGGGGCAGAGCATTCCACACACCCACCACTCTCTGGGTGAAAAAGTTTCTCCTCATCTCTGTCCTAAATGGCCTACCCCTTAATTTTAAGCTGTGTCCTCTGGTTCGGGACTCACCCATCAGCGGAAACATGTTTCCTGCCTCCAAAGTGTCCAATCCTTTAATAATCTTATACGTCTCAATCAGATCCACTCTTAGTCTTCTAAACTCAAGGGTATACAAGCCCAATCGCTCCAATCTTTCAACATAAGATAATCCCGCCATTCCAGGAATTGACCTCGTGAATCTATGCTGAACTCCCTCAATAGCCAGAATGTCTTTCCTCAAATTTGGAGACCAGAACTGCACACAATATTCTTTGCTTCTATACTGAATCCTTCTTGCTATGAAGGCCAGCATGCTATTAGCTTTCTTCACTACCTGCTGTACCTGCATGCT
>NC_057730.1:58912616-58917636 GCF_004010195.1 Chiloscyllium plagiosum | reverse complement strand
CTGTTTATCACTACTCTTTGTTTCCTGTCAGCCAAACAATTTTCAATCCAAGTTAGTACTTTGCCCCCAATACCATGCGCCCTAATTTTGGTCACTAACCTCCTATGTGGGACTTTATCAAAGGCTTTCTGAAAGAACAGGTAAACTACATCCACTGGATCTCCCTTGTCCATCTTCAGAGTTACATCTTCAAAAAATTCCAGAAGATTAGTCAAGCATGATTTCACCTTCATAAATCCATGCTGACTCTGACCTATCCTGTTACTGCTATCTGTCAGGGCCCCAGCTATTTCCTCTCTCACCTCCCTCAGCAACCTGGGATAGATCCCATCTGGTCCTGGGGATTTGTCCACCTTAATAACCTCTAGCCTACCCAACACATCTTCCCCAAATATGCCAACGTGATTCAGACTAATCAAACTTCTATCTCTAATCTCAAGATTCATGTTCCTCTCCTCAGTGAACACTGATGCAAAGTAATCATTCAGAATCTCACCCATTCTCTCAGGTTCGACACACAGCCTTCCTTCATTATCCTTTAGTGGACCAATCCTTTCTCTAGTTACCCGCTTGCTTCTTATATAAGAATAAAATGCTTTGGGATTCTCCCTAATTCTGCTCGCTAAAGCTAATTCATGACCCATTTTAGCCGCTTGATTCCTTGTTTAAGATTGGTCCCACTCTCCTGATATTCCTCCAGGGCCCGTTCTGTTCTTAGCTGCCTGGACCTTATGTACACTTCCCTTTGCCTCTTGGCTTGTCGTACAATTTCTCCTGTCATCCACGGTTCACGAATCTTGCCCTTCCTATCCTTTGCCTTCAACGGGACATGCATATCCTGCACTATCTTTAACCTATTTTTGAAAGCCTCCCACATATCAAATGTGGTCTTCCCACATATCAAATGTGCTCCCAATCCACATTTCCCAGCTCCTGCCTAATTTTGATATAATTGGCCTTGGCCCAGTTTAGCTCTCTTCCCTTAGGACCACTCTCATTTTTATCTACGAGTATTCTAAAACTTACAGAATTGTGGTCACTGTTTCCAAAGAAATCCCCCACCGCAACTTCTACCACCTGGCCTGGCTCTTTTCGCAGTCCCAGGTCCTTCCCTCGTCGGACTATTGACATACTGCTCTAGAAAACTCTCCTGGACGCTTCGTACAAATTCTACTTCATCCAGACCTCTGATGCGAAGTGTATCCCAGTCAATGTTGGGGAAATTAAAATCTCCCATCACCATTATCCCATTGTCTCTACATCTTTCCATAATCTGTTTACCTATTTGTTCTTCTACCTATTTGGGAGGCCTGTAATGCAGCCCCGACAATGTAAATGCACCCTTCTTATTTCTCAGCTCTACCCATAATGCCTCAATACCCAAGACCTCCACAGTGTCCTCCTTTAGCACATCCGTGATATCGTCCCTGACCAGCAATGCAACTCCTCCTGCCCTTTTACTTCCCTCCCTGTCCTGTCTGAAGCGTCTATACCCTGGAACATTTAGATGCCAATCATCATGCCCTTCCTTCAACCAAGTTTCTATGATGGTAATAACGTCATACTCCCAGGCACCAATCCAAGCCCTAAGTCCATCTGCCTTACACACTATACTCCTTGCATTAAAGTAGATGCATTTCAGGCCATCAGTTCTTTTGCGCTCACCTGCTCCCTGCCTACTCTTCCCTTTATTAATGCTATCTTCATAATTCTTACAGTCTCCAGTCTCCACCTCACTGCCTACTTGTTTTCTTTTCTGGTTCCCAGTCCCCTGCCACATTAGTTTAAAACCTCCCCAACAGCAGTAGCAAAAACTCCCCCAAGGACATTGGTTCTGATCTGGTTCACATATAGATTGTCCATTTTGTAATAGTCCCACCTTCCCCAGAACCAGTCCCAATGTCCAACAAATCTGAACCTCTCCCTCCTACAACATCTCTCAAGCCACATGCTCATCCTGCCTATTTTTTCATTTCTACACTGGCTAGCACGTGGCACTGGTAGTAATCCCGAGATCACTACCTTTGAGGTCCTCCTCTTTAACTTCTATCCTAGCTCCTTGAATTCTTCTTTCAGGATCTCATCGTGTTTTCTACTTATATTGTTGGTGCCTATATGCACCAAGACAACTGGCTGTTCACCCTCCCCCTTTAGAATGCTCTGCAGCCGATCGGTGACATCCCTGACCTGAGCACCTGGGAGGCAACATACCATCCGGGAGTCCCGTTTTCGGCCACAGAACTGCCTATCTACTCCCCTCACAATAGAATCCCCTATGACCCTCCTGCGAAGCGCTTCTTTGATGTTTCCTCCGGTGTTTATAGTGGTCTGTCCCTGCCGTATCCGGTTGTCAGTTTCAGCTGTCCGCTGTAGTGGTTGGTAAATTGGGTCCAGGTCGATGTGTTTGTTGATGGAGTTTGTGGATGAATGCCATGCCTCTAGGAATTCCCTGGCTGTTCTCTGTCTGGCTTGCCCTATGATAGTAGTGTTGTCCCAGTCGAATTCATGTTGCTTGTTGTCTGCGTGTGTGGCTACCATGCAAGGACTGCACAAAACACTATATAGGACAAACAGGAAGACAGCCAACAATCCGCATACATGAACATCAACTAGCCACAAAACAACACGACGAGCTATCCTTAGTAACCACACACGCAGACAACAAGCAACATTGGTCTTTTGGTCACCTACTCACTGTCTCCCTCAACAATTCTAATCTGCGGTGTGACCAGTTCACTAAACATGGAGGGAAAGACTACACGCATAGTATCTAGGGTTTAGCCACTGCCCAAATATAAATTAAGCCCTTACCTTCCCGGCAGCCCTTGTTTCACCTCACTTTCTCTCCTCGCCGCTCTGTCAAAATGGAGGTGGTGGCATCTTGAAAAATGTCCCTATTACAGAGGAGGAAGTGCTGGATGTCTTGTGGATAAATCCCCAGGACCAGATCAGGTGTACCCTAGAACTCTGTGGGAATTAGGGAAGTGATTCCTGGGCTTCCTGCTGAGATATTTGTATCATTGATATTCACAGGCGGGGTGCTGGAAGACTGGAGGTTGGCTAACATGGTGCCACTGTTTAAG
This sequence comes from Chiloscyllium plagiosum, assembly GCF_004010195.1. Taxonomy (NCBI): domain Eukaryota; kingdom Metazoa; phylum Chordata; class Chondrichthyes; order Orectolobiformes; family Hemiscylliidae; genus Chiloscyllium; species Chiloscyllium plagiosum. Next base: position 58,914,553 of record NC_057730.1, on the reverse strand, counting down.
AAAGGTGGTAAGGACCACTGAGTCTGATGTCAACCGTGGGCAAGTTGTTGGAGGGAATCCTGAAGGATGGGATGTATATGTACTTAGAAAGGCAAGGACTGATTAGGGATAATCAACAGGACTTTATGCATGGGAAATCATGTCTCACAGGAAATGCACCATTTGATTGGAGAATGTTAATTTTCTCCAGGGAATTCCTTTCTCAGAATATGGAGGAGACGTACACACTTAGATTGTAGTAACTGAGTGTGGCTTTACAGAATGTGTTTCTGTCCAACACAGGACTAAAGACCTAAAATATTTTCTTTAGAAAACCCTGCCTTCCTCAGAGACCAAGGAAGCTGTGCATCTTGTCTCCCCTGAGGCTACTGGAGAGTTAATGACCACAGCTCATCTCCACAAAGAGCACAGTGTTATCTTTGACAGTCAATTGCTTTGAATTGTATTTTTTGCCTCTAGATCTGTCCAGGCAGATTCTGAGCATCTTTATCACAGCATCTCATCATTATGTAAAGAAATTCACTGGTTTTCTTTCTAGTTGATGCCATACAGTTCACAGACTTCTTGACAGATCCTGAGGGACACAGGAAGCTAGTAGTAAATTGTATGGACCAACGGTTGTTGGGGGAGGGGGTGTTAATGCTTCAGTTGTTGAAAGGCTTCTACTCTAATGTTGATATGAATAGAAAAATTATTTCATTCTATTAATCCAGTCTCCAACACTTACACCTCCTTGCTTAACCTGGACCCCTAATAGAATTAAACATCACACAACACAAGGTTACCTTTCGGAACTAATGCTTCGAAATAAACCTGTTGGACTATAACCTCGTGTTGTGTAATTTTTAACTTTGTCCATCCCAGTCCAATACCAACTCCTCCAAGTCATTGAATTAGACAAAGAGTTTAAGTCATTATCAAGCTTTTAATTATAAAGGTACCACTTAAATCAAATTAAGGGTTTTTACAAATACATTAAGGACAGAAAGGTAACTCGGGAGAGAATAGGGTGCCTCAAAGACCAGCAAGGCAGCCTTTGTGTGGAGCTGCAGAAAATGGGTGAGATACTAAACATCAGTATTTACTGTGGAAAAGGACATAGAAGATATAGAATGTAGGGAAATAGATTGTGTGACATTTTGAAAAATGGCCATATTACAGAGGAGGAAGTGCTGGATGGCTTGAAACACATAAAGGTGGATAAAGCCCCAGGGCATGATCAGGTGTACCCTAGAACTCTGTGGGAAGCGAGAGAAGTGATTCCTGGGCCTCTTAGTGAAATATTTGTACCATCAGTAGTCATCGGTGAGTTGCTGGAAGACTGGAAGTTAGCTACTGTGGTGCTACTGTTTAAGAAGGGTGGTAAGGACAAGCCAGTGAGCCTGATGTTGGTGGTGGTCAAGTTGTTGGTAATCCTGAAGGACAGAATGTTCATGTATTTGGAAAGTTGAAACTTTATTGCTGGAACAGCACAGCAGGTCAGGCAGCATCCAGGGAACAGGAGATTCGACGTTTCGGGCACAGGCCCTTCTTCAGGAATGAGCAGAGAGTGTTCAGCAGGAGAAGATAAAAGGTAGGGAGGAGGGACTTGGAGGAGGGGCGTTGGAAATGTGATAGGTGGAAAGAGGTCAAGGTGAGGGTGATAGGTCGGAGTAGGATGGAGGCGGAGAGGACAAGAAGAAGACTGCAGGACAGGAAGGCGGTGCCGGGCGGGAGGGACTCGGCTGAGACAAGGGGGGGGGAGGGGGGATGAAGAAACTGGTGAAGTCCAAGTTCATCCCCCGCGGTGGGAGGGTTCCCAGTCGGAAGATAAGACGCTCCTCCTCCGACCGTCGCGTTGTTGTGGTTTGGCGGTGGATGAGTCCAATGACCTACATATCCTCGGTGGAGTGGGAGGGGGAGTTGAAATGCTGTGCTACAGGGTGGTTGGGCTGGTT
>NC_057730.1:58902310-58908212 GCF_004010195.1 Chiloscyllium plagiosum | reverse complement strand
TTTCCCCTCTCATCCTAAACCTATGCCCTCTAGTTCTGGACTCCCCAACCCCAGGGAAAAGACTTTGCTTATTTACCCTATCCATGACCCTCATAATTTTGTAAACCTCTATAAAGTCACCCCTCAGCCTCCGACGCTCCAGGGAAAACAGCCCAAGCCTGTTCAGCCTCTCCCTGTAGCTCAAATCCTCCAACCCTGGCAACATCCTTGTAAATCTTTTCTGAACCCTTTCAAGTTTCACAACATCTTTCCGATAGGAAGGAGACCAGAATTGCACGCAATATTCGAACAGTGGCCTAACCAATATCCTATACAGCCGTAACATGAGCTCCCAGCTTCTGCACTCAATATTCTGACCAATAAAGGAAAGCATACCAAATGCCTTATTCACTATCCTATCTACCTGCGACTCCACTTTCAAGGAGCTATGAACCTGCACTCTAAGGTCTCTTTGTTCAGCAACACTCCCGAGGACCTTACCATTAAGTGTATAAGTCCTGCTGAGATTTGCTTTCCCAAAATGCAGCACCTCGCATTTATCTGAATTAAACTCCATCTGTCACTTCTCAGCCCATTGGCCCATCTGGTCCAGATCATGTTGTAATCTGAGGTAACCATCTTCGCTGATCACTATATCTCCCATTTTGGTGTCATCTGCAAACTCACTAACTGTACCTCTTATGCTCACATCCAAATCATTTATTTAAATGGCAAAAAGTAGAGGACCCAGCATGAATCCTTGTGGCACTCCACTGGTCACAGGCCTCCAGTCTGAAAAACAAACCTCCATCACCACTCCTTTGAGCCAGTTTTGTATCCAAATGGCTAGTTCTTCCTGTATTCCATGAGATCTAACCTTGCTAATCAGTCTCCCATGGGGAACCTTATAAGTAATTGTTACAAAAGTTCACCAATACCAAATTGGTGGCATCGTGGCTAATGGGCAGCATTGTGTCTCAATGGTTCGCACTGCTGCCTCACAGTGCCAGGGACTCCGGTTCAATTTCATCCTTGAGTGATTCTGCAAACTTCACACAGGCAGTGGCTCGGTGAATGTGTGAGTTTCCTCCGGGTGCTGCAATTTTCCCCCACTGTCCAAATATATGCAGGTTAGGTGGATTGGCCATGCTAAACTGTCCAGGAATGTGAAGGCTAGGTAGATTAGTCATGGGAAATGCAGGATTACAGAGGTAGAGTTGGGGTCGCGGGGTGGGGGGGGGGGGGGGAGGAGAGGTGTCTGGGTGGAATGCACTTCACAGGGTCGGTATGGACTTGATGGGCTGATTGGCCTCCTCCCACACTACAGGGATTCTATGATTCTAAGAAATATTCTCGTTAAAGACAGTGAGGACTGTAAACTGACACCAAAATATTTCAAGTGTGACATCTACAGGAACAGGAAGTGTACAAAAATAATGAGGTCTATGGAGCTGGTCTGTGGAGCTGAATGATTGATAGAGCAGGCCATTGTGATTCTGAGATCTTGGATGCTCAGATGAATCGAGTGCAGGCTTGTAGTCCAATCTAACCAGGATGTCTAGATTTATTGTAGGTGCTGTAAGTGGCTCAAATTGTAACATCAAAGTGCTGGTCAACTCTTAATGATGACAGATGACTGTGAGGATGAGGGTGCTGAAGTTAGCAATGGTGTTGTTTTTCCATAGGAGAAAGTGAGGACTGCAGATGCTGGAGATCAGAGCTGGAAGTGTGTTGCTGGGAAAGCGCAGCAGGTCAGGCAGCATCAAAGGAACAGGAGAATCGACGTTTCGGGCACAAGCCCTTCCTGAAGAAGGGCCCTTCCTGAAGAAGGGCTTATGCCCGAAACGTCCCTGTTCCTTGGATGCTGCCTGACCTGCTGCGCTTTTCCAGCAATACATTTTCAGTGTTGCTTTTCCATATCACAGGCAGATTGTACAGGAGAGGTAGGAGCTGGAGATCCATCAGTCTGTAAGTCAGTGAAAGGAAGCAGCAATTTATTTTTTCAAAAGTCTGGCTTGCTTTTGCAAAACAAATTTCATGACCTCAGGATGTTTCAAAGTGCTTTAACAGCCAACACAGTGTTTTGGAAGTGTAGAATGTAGAATCGTAGCAGCCAATTTGTTCACAGCAAGCACCCACAACAGAAATGTGATAATGACCACACTTCCTCTTGTGATGTTAAGTGATAAATATTAAATGAAATCTGCCAATTTCGGCAAGCAGGCACAAAAACCCCACAGTCTGTGCATCTTAAAAATGTACCAGGCTGCTGCTGGACAGAGAACCAGCATCCTGCAGCTTACATGGCTCTGCTCTAAAGGAAGTCACTGTGAAGAAAAACTTTTATATCTCAATCCCTGTTGCTAGAAAGGAGTGACAGGAAGGTTTGTTTGAATTCCAGCCTCTCCTTGGCACAGGGAGCCATTATTTTGTGTTCACCACCTCACCTCTGCCGTGTCCCTGAAAGAGTGGCATTTTGCTTTCTTGGGAAGAATAGCTGGAGTGTTGCCACAAGCCAAGAAGAATGCCTGTCCTGACAGTCACTGTAATTGACCCATCATCATCAAGTCAAAGGCAACGAGGGTGATCTGCCCATGACATGGCTCAGTGAAGACGGCCCACACATGTACAGCTGGCCAACAATGAGAATCATCCTGTTACAAGGAACATAACAGAGGATGCATCATTAAACACAGCTGATCTCAGGGAGGAGCCCTGGGGTGTTCAGTTGAGAGTGTAAATAGGAGCTTTGAGTGTGATCCATGCTGTACAAGCTGATTGTGTGAGAGATCAGCCCATATTAACACCCTTAAGGCAAAATGCATCAGAACAGGACTGTGAGAAAGAGGAAGAGAAGAACAAGATGTATGGAGGATATTTGCTTCAGCTGCTTATGCTACAGTGAGAGCTGAGGCCTCGAGGTACTGGATCATGTTTGTTTTTACCTGTGTTTAGTGGATGTGGCACCTGATCAATGAGCTTCAAACTCTTCAAAGGAAACCTCAGGCCAAATTGTTTCTGGTCTTCTCCATGCTTCTTGACATTGAGTGGAAATTTTTTGTTTTTTTTTGCTTATTTTTTTCCCCAGCACCCATGGTGTGTGTGTGCTGGTGTGAGACACAGTGAGAGACACAAGGTGCACAAATCTTTATTCAATTTCCACCACCAGGAAGATAGGAAAACACCCGAGTGGCCAGTGACAAACACTGCCCTTCACAAAAAGGGCAATGCTGTGTGATCAAACAGTGAAGGGGAGGGTAGGGATTAAATCAAAATAGAGTTGGAGGGAGAAATGATGCACTCCACTCCCTGCCGCGTCCACCTCTCCCTGAACAACTCCAGGGTGTTGGTGGACACCGCGTGCTCCTTCTCCAAGGACACCCGGGCTCTAACGTAACCGCGGAAGAGGGGCAGGCAGTCGGCCCTAACGACCCCCTCCACGGCCCGCTGCCTGGACCTGTTAATGGCCAGTTTGGCCAGGCCCAGGAGCAGACCCACGAGGAGGTCTTCAGACCTGCCCTCCCTCCTCCGTACCGGGTGCCCAAAAATCAGGAGCGTGGGACTGAAGTGCAGCCAAAAACAGAGGAGAAAGTTTTTAAGAAAATCAAAAAGGGAGTGCAAACGCCCACACCCAATATACACGTGGTCCACGGACCCCACAGCGCCACAGAACAAGCAGTTGGGCTGGGAGTCCGTGAACCACCGCAATCTGCGGTTGCAGGGGACTGCTGCGTGCAGCACCCTCCACCCCAGATCCCCGAGAGAAAGGGGGAGGACTCCCGCGTAGAGAGCCCTCCACTGGGGATCCCCACCGCCCGGTGGCAAATGGGCACGCCAAGGCGTGTCCGGACGGTGGATGAGGGAGAAGAGGTGGACGGTGTGCAGCAGCAGTCGGTACAGGGCCTTTCTCTCCACCTCCCTAAACAAAACAAAATTAAAATTTCGGAGGCGGCTCAGGTTGTGGGGCACAGGCTCCCGCGGGAAATCCCCTGTTTATTTTTTTTTTTTTACTGTGTTTAATCCCCTGTTTATATTAGTCAGTCATGGCTTCCTGATTGGCCCAGGTTAATGATCCAAATCAAGGGTCTCATAGTAAACAAGATCCACCTAGTTCCAATCACCACATCATTCCTGCAGTCCCCAATAAACTTTTTTTCAGTTTCTTAACTGCATCAAATTCCTGCCTGAAATTGTTTCTAGTCATATTGATCTTATAGACAAGATTATACCATATGTCGTACGACAGGAAATGAATATGTTAAATATTGATGTTACTCTGACATCAGCATAGATGTGATCAGGTGTCAAAGCAGAGAAGATTGGTAACACTATTCGAGAGAGCTGTAATCAGTATAGTGTATAGCGACCCAGTGCATCTTTTTGTCCCAGAAGAAATCGACCAACGTTCTCTGGATGTCAGCGACAAAGCCAGGAGGAGGGACCAAAGTGACCAGCCGGTACCACAGCATGGCGGCCACCAGCTGGTTTATGACCAGCACTCGACTCCTGTAAGATAGCACTCGGAGCAGTCCTGTCCAGCGGCCTAGGTGAGCCGAGACTTTGGCCTCCAGCTCCTGCCAGTTCGCCGGCCAGGAAAGCAGATCATCGGCCTGAGTCTGGAGCCATTCACCTTCTTCGAGTTAATGTGAACGATAAATTCCAGACAGCTCCTTCGTCAAGAGTCAATGTCAAGTGTTACTGATCCCAGTGTTCTTATTGAAACATAGCCTCAAAGATAAGAAATAAAATTATGTAAGAAAACTAAGACATTCTGTTTGCTTATCAAAATTCAAAACGATAACATGTTTATCGAATTTTATAATTTACTATGTTCATTATAATCAGGGCTGTTATAACAGTGTCATTTCCCAATGACTAACAGCTGTGTTGATGCTCTACACATTTCTTCAATTTTCCTGAATGTCAGAAACACTGACAGTTATGGAGGACCATGGATGGCTGTCACTGTGCAAAGATCTGTAATAATTCCACAAATAGCCTGGAGAACTCAGGGAATTAGAATTTCACATTTCAAGTCCAGTCAAGTATTCAATTTGCCCATATTATTAAAACTGACAATGTTACAAGTATCATTTTCAGCCTATGAATTTCTAATTTAAATCGAAATGATTATTCAATGAATTCTATGTTTTTAAAAACAAATATCCTTGGGAGATAAGTGACATTAGAAAGTCATTGCTTATCCTAAATTGCATTGGGAATGTTAAGACTCTTATTTTAACTGCTATGCAGTATTGCAGGTCTTAAATCTCAGCTGGTGGTGCCTCTCAGGATCAAATCATAGACTCAGGGAATCACAAGATGGTTACACCACAGGAGGAAGCCAATTAGCCTGACCCACCCGTGCTGACCCTTTGCAGTAGTAATTCACCTAAAGCTACTTCCCCACCTTCTCCCCAATGTCCTGCATATTCTTCCAGTTCACATAAATAACCTACTATCCTCTTAAAAGCCTCAGTTGAAACTGTCCCTGACACATTCTCGTTGGAACGGCGAAGGATGAGGGGTGACTTGATAGCGGTTTATAAGTTGATCAGAGGAATAGATAGAGTAGACAGTCAGAAACTTTTTCCCCGGGTGCAGCAGAGTGTTACAAGGGGACATAAATTTAAGGTGAAGGGTGGAAGGTATAGGGGAGATGTCAGGGGTGGGTCCTTTACCCAGAGAGTGGTGGGGGCATGGAATGCGCTGCCCGTGGGAGTGGTAGAGTCAGAATCATTGGTGACCTTTAAGCGGCAATTGTATAGGTGCATGGATGGCTGCTTCAGCTAGGATAAATGTTCGGCACAACATCGTGTGCCTAAGGGCCTGTTCTGTGCTGTATTGTTCAATTTTCTATGTTCTATGTTCTATGTCTGCGAATAGGTCAAGATCACATGGTAATAAATATTTTTGTAGTGCC
>NC_057730.1:58876445-58901650 GCF_004010195.1 Chiloscyllium plagiosum | reverse complement strand
CTTCGACCGGTTAGCCGGTTTTCTATCCAATTGGCCAAATTTCCCTCTATCCCCTGCCTCCTGACTTTCCGCATAAGCCTACCATGGGGAACCTTATCAAATGCCTTACTAAAATCCATGTGTACTACATCCACTGCTCTACCCTCATCCACATGCTTGGTCACCTCCTCAAAGAATTCAACATCATCTACCAGCTTTAGTAGTGCATACCTCTATTAATAAAGCCCAGGATACTGTACATCTAATGGAACATAGGAACAGGAGTAGGCCATTCAGCCCATCATGGCTGCTTTGCTTTCAAGGAGAAAGTGAGGGCTGCAGATGCTGGAGATCAGAGCTGAAAATGTGTTGCTGGAAAAGCGCAGCAGGTCAGGCAGCATCCAGGGAACAGGAGAATCGACGTTTCGGGCATAAGCCCTTCTTCAGGAACCTGATTCCTGAAGAAGGGCTTATGCCCGAAACGTCGATTCTCCTGTTCCTTGGATGCTGCCTGACCTGCTGCGCTTTTCCAGCAACACATTTTCAGCGCTGCTTCGCTTTCAATTCAATTATAGCTGGTCATCTGCCTTGGCGTCAATCCTGTGCACTATCTCTATCTTCTGTGATGTCATTAATCACCAGGAAATATCAATCTCTGTCTTGAATTGATTCAAAGCCTGAGTTTCCATAGTGCTCTGGGGTAGAGAATTGCAAACATTCACCTTCCACCTCATCCCAGTGCTCCATGTCCTGGTACCATTTCCCACTCAGTCAGAACTATAGAAGGATAGAAGATAGGAGTAGGAGGAGGCCATTTGGCCCCACGAGTCTGTTCCACCATTCAGCAACCTCATGGCTGACTATCAAACCCAATACCCTAATCCCACCCACAACCCCATATTCCTTGATTCCTTTAATGCCAAGAGCTATATCTACCTCCTTTTTGAAAACATATAATGTCTTAGCCTCAACCACTTTCTGTGATAGTGACTCACCCCTCTCTGGGTGAAAACGTTTTTCCTCAGGTTTATCCTGTAACCTTAAACTGTGAGCCCCTTATTCTGGACTCCCCTGTTGTCTGAGCAGCCTTGGTGAATTTCTGCAGTGCTTCCTGTAGATTTATTCCCATGGAAATAATAAATAAATAAATAATGTGACAACACTGGTCTCTGCACCTCATTGGAATCCAATGGAAACAGAAAGACACACTTCATTGAAATAAAGGTCCAACTCCTCACATTAAGCATTACCTTGGTCAGTGGCATCTCACCCATCCCCACCCTGAGGCAAAAGTGAGGACTGCAGATGCTGGAAATCAGAGTCTAGATTAGAGTGGTACTGGAAAAGCACAGCAGGTCAGGCAGCATCCAAGGAGCAGGAAAATCAACATTTCAGGCAAAAGCCCTTCATCAGGACTGAAGGCAGGGAGCCTCCAGGATCCCCACCTTGGTCACATCCCCTACTGTTGAGAACAGCTAGCTATCATCTCCACTGCTCACCTGTTTACTGAACTGCAGCTCCTGCCTGTAGGAGCATAATCCCAACACAGGGAGTTCCTGGATATTGTTTGATGTGAAACAGTGCTGCCTGAGACTTCTACCTTTGACTGTCTGTCACAAAGAGAATGGCCAGCTACAGCATTAATGATACTGGGAGCAAATGGACAACTCTTGGGAAACCTTTCACAGCTCACAGTTTCTCCATGAAGAAGGCACCAGGAGAAGTTCCTCAGCAATCAGATTTGTTAAATTATGTTCCATTTGAGTGTGAAAATAGATAGGTCCCCTGGGCCGGATGGGATTTATCCTGGGATCCTCTGGGAAGCCAGGGAGGAGATTGCTGAGCCTTTGGCATTGATCTTTAAATCATCATTGTCTACAGGGATAGTGCCAGAAGACAGGAGGATAGCAAATGTGGTTCCCCTGTTCAAGAAGGGGAGTAGAGACAACTCCGGTAATTATTGACCAGTGAGCCTTACTTCAGTTTGTTGGTAAAGTGTTGGAAAAGGTTATAAGAGATAGGATTTATAATCATCTAGAAAAGAATAATTTGATTAGGGATAGTCAGCACGGTTTTGTGAAGGGTAGGTCGTGCCTCACAAACCTTACTGAGTTCTTTGAGAAGGTGACCAAACAGGTAGATGAGAGTAAACCGGTTGATGTGGTGTATATGGATTTCAGCATGGTGTTCGATAAGGTTCCCCACAGTAGGCTATTGTACAAAATGCGGAGGAATGGGATTGTGGGCGATATAGCAGTTTGGATCAGTAATTGGCTTGCTGAAAGAAGGCAGAGGGTGGTCGTTGATGGGATATGTTCATCCTGGAGTCCAGTTACCAGTCAGCGTTGGGTCCACTGCTGTTCATCATGTTTATAATAGACCTGGATGAGGGCGTAGTAGGGTGGGTTAGTAAATTTGTAGACAACACTAAGGTTGGTGGAGTTGTGGATAGTGACGAAGGATGTTGTAGGTTACAGAGAGACATAGATAAGCTGCAGAGCTGGGCTGAGAGGTGGCAAATGGAGTTTAATGTGGACAATTGTGAGGTGATTCACTTTGGTCAGAGTAACCGGAATGCAAAGTACTGGGCTAATGGTAAGATTCTTGGTAGTGTAGATGACCAGAGAGATCTCGGTGTCCAGGTACACAGATCCTTGAAAGTTGCCACCCAGGTTGACAGGGTTGTTAAGAAAGCATACAGTGTTTTATCTTTTATTCATAGAGGGATCGAGTTCCAGATCCATGAGGTTATGCTACAGCTGTACAAAACTCTGGTGCAGCCGCACTTGGAGTATTGTGTACAGTTCTGGTCACCGCATTATGAGAGGGATGTGGAAGCTTTGGAAAGGCTGCAGAGGAGATTTACTAGGATGTTGCCTGGTATGGAGGGAAGGTCTTGCAAGGAAAGGCTGAGGGACTTGAGGCTGTTTTCGTTGGAGAGAAGAAGGTTGAGAGATGACTTAATAGAGACATATAAGATAATCAGAGGGTTAGATAGGGTGGACAGGGAGAGCCTTTTTCCAAGTATGGTGACGGTGAGCACGAGGGGGCATAGCTTTAAATTGAGGGGTGATAGATATAGGACAGATGTCAGAGGTAGTTTCTTTACTCACAGAGTAGTAAGGATAAGGAATGCTTTGCCTGCAACGGTAGTAGATTCGCCAACTTTAAGTACATTTAAGTCGTCATTGGACAAGCATATTGACGTACATGGAATAGTGTAGGTTAGATGGGCTTCAGATTGGTATGACAAGTCGGCGCAACATCGAGGATCAAAGGGCCTGTACTGCGCTGTAATGTTCTATGTTCGATTCCATGAAATAACCTAATTTCTATATTCCAAACACAATGCAATCTGTTGTTCCCAGTCTGAATGGAAAGGGAATTGTTGAAAATGTCAATGAGAAAAGTCTAATCACCAACACTCAAAGCCAGTTTTTAATGATGCTGGGAATCCCAATACATTCAGATTGATTTTCATAAAAGCATCAAAACTAGAAGCAGGTAAAGGCTGTTCTGCCCTTTGAACTTATTCTGCCATTAAAAATGATCATGACTGATTGTCCAATTCAGTACCTTATTCCCATTTTCTCCCATATCTTTTGACCCCTTTAGCCCTAAGAACTACATCTAACTCCCTGAAAACATTCAATGTTTTGGTCTCAAGCACTTTCTATGGCAGAGAATTCCATAGGCTCACCATTTTCATTTGCTTAGTCCTAAATGGCCAACCCTGTAGGCTTAGACTGTGGTACCCTGATTCTGGACTCCTCAGTCATCAGGGACAAAGATCCTGCATTTACCTTGTCTGTTCCTGTTAGAATTTTATAGGTTTCTATGAGATCCTCCCCTCATTCTACTTAACTCCAGTGAGGACCACAGATGCTGGAGATCAGAGTCAAGAGTGTGATGCTGGAAAAGCACAGCCAGTCTGAGGAGCAGGAGAATTGATGTTTTGGGCATAAGCCCTTCAACAGGAATATGGCCTCATTCCTGAAGTGCTTTTCCAGCACCATACTCTCGCATCTGTATAATTGCAACAAAACATCCCAGCTCTTGTAGTTGAATCCCCTCACTATGAAGGCCAACATACTACTTGCCAACTTCACTGCCTGCTTCACTTATATCCTTACCTTCAGCAAGTAGTGCACAAGGACATCCAGGTCTCGTTGCACTTCCCCCTTTCCCAACCTATCACTATCCAGATAATAACCTGTCTTTCTGTTTTTGCTACAAAAGTGGATAACCTCACATTAATCCACATTATACTACATCTGCTACGCATTTGCCCACTCACTTAGCCTGTCCAAGTCACACTGAAGCATCTCTGCATCTTCCTCACAGCTCACCCTCCCACTCAGCTTTGTACTGTCTGCAAATTTGGAGATATTACCTTTAGTTCCCTCACCCAAATTATTAATCTAGATTGTAAATAGCTGGGGTCCTACCACTGATTCATGCAGTATCCCACCAGTCACTGTCTGCCATTTGGAAAAAGACCTGTTTATTCCTACTCTTTGTTTCCCGTCTGCTGACCAGATTTATATCCAGTTCAAAATACAACCTCTAATGCCATTTGTACACTATCCCATTCCAGGCACATACCACTGTGTAAAACAACTTGTCTCTCATATTTCCTTTAAACTTACCCCCTTTTACACTATACCTATGTCCCCTAGTAATTGATATTTCTTCCCTGGGAAAATGACTCTGACTGTCCATTCTATTCATGCATCTCAGGATTTTGTAAACTTTTGTCGGGTCACCCCTCATGCTTGAGCATTCAAACCAAGTTTGTCCAATCTCTCTCCATTGCTATTACCCTTCAAACCAGGCAACACCCTGGTAAACCAATTCTGTACCCTCTCTAAAGCCTCCATATCCTTCTGGTAGTATTTCAAACGTGACCAAACTAAGATTCTATTCAGCTGCCACATAACCTGTTAATTTTTATACTCTGGAGGGTACAGTGGTCGCAGTAGTCTGGCTGGCAGTTCGGAAATGCTCTTGATGTATGGTAGTGTGGCTAGTCCTTTGGGTTGCGGCATGTCCTCATTCCGTTGTCCACTAGGACTCATAACAGCACACAAACCAACAGCCACTCTCAGACAACAACTCACCAGGACGAAGGACCCGATACCCAGCATGAGCAAAACCAATGTAGTGTACAAAATCCCATGCAAGGACTGCACAAAACACTACATAGGACAAACAGGAAGACAGCTAACGATCCACATCCATAAACACCAACTAGCCACGAAACGACACGACCAGCTATCCTTAGTAGCCACAAACTCAGATGACAAGCAACATGGGTTCAACTGGGACAACACTACTATTATAAGACAAGCCAAACAGAGAACAGTCAGGCAATTCCTAGAGGCATGGCAATCATCCACAGACACAATCAATAAGCACATCAACCTGGACCCAATATACCGGCTACGCAGCAGACAGCTGGAACTGACAACCGGAAGCGGCAGGTACAAACCACTATAAATGCCGGAGGAAACATCACAGAAGTGCTTCACAGGAGGCTCCCAAGCACTGAGGATGTCACCTAGACAGGGGACGAAATGTCTGCAACATAAATTCCCAGCTCGGCGAACAGAACCACAACATCTCAAATAATTTTTCTACCACTGACACAGGCACTGGCCTGTAATTTCCCAGATTATCCCTATTGCCTTTCTTAAACAAAAGAATGACTTTGGCTATATGCCAGTCCTCAGGGAATTCTCCTGTGACTAAAGAGGATACAAAGATTTTCTGAAAGGCCCTAATGACTTCCTCCCTCAACATTCTGGGCTAGATCCTATCAGGTCCCGGGGACTTATCTACCTTATGCTTTCCCCAACACCATTGCTTTACTAATATTGATTAGATTAGATTACTTACAGCGTGGAAACAGGCCCTTTGGCCCAACAAGTCCACACCGACTCTCCGAAGCGCAACCCACCCAGACTCATTCCCGCACATTTACCCCTTCACCTAACACTACGGCCAATTTAGCATGACCAATTCACCTAACCTGCACATTTTTGGACTGTGGGAGGAAACCGGAACACCTGGAGGAAACCCACGCAGACATGGGGAGAATGTGCGAACTCCACACAGACGCCTGAGGTGGGAATTGAACCCGGGTCTCTGGCGCTGTGAGGCAGCAGTGCTAACCACTGTGCCGCCCCTAAAGAAGAATTGATTTACTTCAATTCTTCCCTCTCACAAGATCCAGTGCCCCCAATATATTTGGGCTATCATGAGTCTCATCATTTGTGAAGACAGAATCAAAGGTGAGCAGATATAGAAGGAAATGACTCCTTGTCCCCTGTAAGGTGCTACCTTGAGGGGATGGGCTAGAGATTGTATCTTGCCCATCCCCTCTCTGCCTTGACAATGCTGCACTGAGCTCATGGACAAAGTGGCATGGATAGGCCTGTGCTTATCTCCAACCCTTCTCAGTCGGTGCATTCCCAATCATTGCTGGAGGAGTGATTCTCATCACATCGGCGATGTTTGTTTTCTCAATTACTTCAAACCTGTCACCAGCCTTTCTACCAGAGAAATATTCTTGACTGGGTTTTCACATGTGGATTACCATTTTACTTCTTTCTTAATGAAAAAGCTCTGAATTCCTGACAGGAAATTCTGATCAGGGCTGTCCCAGAAATATTGATCATTCTGATCAGTCCAACATAGCCCAGAGGCTCCAGTTTGCGGGGGTGTTAGCTGCCACGTTCTGAATCATAGCCTCTTTGACAGCTGCTGTGAAGAGTTAAGGAGGTAAGGTGTGCTTTTGAGGACTGGGAGGATAGAGTGCCAGGTAAATAGGGTGCCAGGTGTGTGGGATGTCAATAGGCAGAAGGAGGGAGCCAATGGGTAGTCTGCCAATTAAGGTGGGGGTCAGTGGAGAAGATGGCATGAGTACAGGTGAGTAATGAAGTGCTTAGGGCAGAGACCTGGTGGGTGGGAGATACCGGGCTTAGTGGGATGTGGAGGATGGTGTTGATCGTGAAGGAGGGTGAAACTGGAGATTGTCAGGTCCCAGCGGGTTGGAGGGAGAATATCCAGCAACAGGGCAATGGTTTGGTAGGGGGGGAGGGAGTGGAGGTGTTAGGGATTGGGATAAAGAGTGTGGTGTGTGAAGTAAGTTGGGAGGGGTATCAGTTAGTTACTCAAGGCTTAGACTATAAGACTGTAAGAAATAGGAACAGGAGTAGGCCATTCAGCCCCTCGAGCCTATTCACCATTCAGTTGGTTCACAGCTATTTGGACAAGTTTCTCTCTCAATTTCCTGCCCTTTCCTCATAACCCCGATTCCCTGACTGATCAAGAATCTATCTCAGCCTTAAATATACACAAGGCCTGTCTCCACAGCTCTTTGTGGCAAGGAGTTCAAAAGATGCACAGCTGTCTGAGAGAAGAAATTCCTTGTCATCTGAGCGTTGAATTATACCCCTTTATTCTGAGACTATGTCTCCTGGTCCTAGACTCTACCATGAGGGGAAACATCCTCTCAGTATTTACCGTTATGAATCCTGCATGTTTTGATGAGATCACCTCTCATTCTTCTAAACGCCAGTGAACAGAGTCCCAACGCACTTCATCTTTGCTCCTGGCACAATCCCTCCAAATCAGGAACCATCTTAGGGAACCTCTGAACTGCCTCCAATGAAATTATCTTTTTTCTTAAATAAGGGGACCAAAATTGCTCCCAGTACTCGAGATGTGATCTCCCCAGGACCATGTACAATTGCAGTATGTCTTCCCTGCTCATATTCCAACCCCTTTGAAGTAAGGGCCAACAGTCCATTAGCTTTTCCTGATTACCTACTGCCCCTGGGTGCTAGCTTTCTGCATTTCATGCACAAGTCCCCTATGTCCCTTTATGTTGTGTTTTTTTTTTGCAGTTTCTCACCATTTAAATAATATTCTGTTCTTTTGTTCTCCCTTTCAAAATGAACAACATCACATTTTCCCACATTATACTCCATTTGCTAATTTTTTGCCCACTTACTTAACCTATCAATATCTCAACTTGTATCCCTCTCACAATATGTCTTTCCACCTATTTTTGGTCATCTGCAAATTTAACTAGAGTACATTCACTTCCTTCCTCCCAGTCATTAACATATTGGAAACAGTTGTGATCCCAGCTCTAAACCCTGTGGTCACTGATCACTGACAGTCAACCTGAAAAAGGACCCCTTATCCTCACTTGCAGTTTCCTGCCCATTAGCCAATTTTCTATTCATGCCAACATACTCCCTCCAACACCCTGGGCTCTAATCTTATTACCATAAGACATGAGAGCAGAAATTAGACCATTCAGCCCATCGAGTCTACTCTGACATTCAATCATAGTGATACATTTCTCAACCCAATTCTCCCACTTTCTCTCCATAACCCTTGATTCCTTTTACAATCGAAAACCTATGTATCTCGGTCTTAACCTTTTGTGAGGGACCTTGTCAAATGCCTTTTGGAAGTCCAAATACAACACACTTCTAATTCCCCTCTATCCACTCTGGTTGAGACTTCCTTGAAAAATTTAAATAAATTAATCAGACACATTTTCCCTTTGATACTGACTCTGCTTTATTAGATTGTGATTTTTCAAATGTACTGCTATTACATTCTCAATACTTGGTTCCAATGCTTTTCCAACAATAGATGTTAGGCTGATCAGCCCACAGTTATCCACTATTTACCTCCCTCCCTTTTTGAATAGGGGTGTGATATTAGTGGTTTTCAATCCTTTGCTACTTCTCTATAATCCAAAGATTTTTGGAAAATCACAACCAATCCAGAAGATGTAAGACCATACAATGTTAGTGAGTTTTGAGAAGATTTGTAACTCAGGTTGAGGTTCTGAATGTAGGTTTGCTCAATGAGCTGGAAGGTTCATTTTCAGATGTTTCATCAGTGATCCTCTGGACGAAGCATTGCTGATGATTCTTGCTTTCTATTTATATGCTTGGGTTTCTTTGGGTTGGTGATGTCATTTCCTGCGGTGATGTCATTTCCTATAGTGATGTCATTTCCTATTCTTTTTTTCAGGGGGTGGTAAATTGGGTGTCATTTCCTATTCTTTTTTTCAGGGGGTGGTAAATTGGGTCCAAGTCAATGCGTTTGTTGGTAGAGTTCCGTTTGGAATGCCATGATCCTAGGACTTCTCGTGCATGTCTCTGTTTGGCTTGTCCTAGGATGGATGTGTTGTCCCAGTCAAATTGACGTCCTTCTTCATCCGTGCGTAAGGATATTAGTGATAGTGGGACATGTCGTTTTCTGGCTAATTGATGTTCATGTATCCTGGTGGTTCGTTTTCTGCCTGTTTGTCCAATGTAGTGTTTATTATAGTTCTTGCACGGTATTTTGTAAATGACGTTAGTTTTGCTCATTGTCTGTATTGAGTCTTTCAAGTTCATTAGCAGCTGTTTTAGTGTGTTGGTGGGTTTGTGGACTAACATGATGCCAAGTGGTCTGAGTAGTCAGGCAGTCATTTCCGAGATGTATTTGATGTAGGGGAGAGTGGCTAGGGTTTCTGGACGCGTTTTGTCTGCTTGTTTGGGTTTGTTGCTGAGAAATCGGCGGACTGTGTTCATTGGGTACCTGTTCTTTTTGAATATACTGTGTAGGTGATTTTCTTCTGCTCTGTGTAGTTCCTCTGTGCTGCAGTGTGTGGTGGATCATTGGAATAATGTTCTGATGCAGTTTTGTTTGTGGAATTTTCCTTCTGCAGTTCAATATTTGACCTGTATGCGTTGTTTTCCTGTAGACACTGGTTTGAAGTTCCCTATTGGCTGTTCGCTCTACTGTGACATCTAGGAATGGCAGTTTGTTGTTGTTTTCCTCCTCTTTAGTAAATTTTATGCCAGTAAAGGTACTATTGATGGCCTCGAATGTTTCCTCTAATTTGTTTCATTTAGTGATGACAAAGGTATCATTCATGTAGCAGACCCAAAGTTTGGGTTGAATGGTTGGCAGAGCTATTTGTTTGAGTCTCTGCATTACTGCCTCTGCTAAGAACCCTGATATTGGAGATCCCATGGGTATTCTGTTGGTTTGTTTTTAGGTTTTGTTGTTAAAGGTAAAATGGGTGGTAAGGCATAAGGCCACTAGCTTGACAATACTGTCCTTGCTGATGAAGTTGGTGGTGTTTGGTGTATGTGGTTTGGGTCTTCTAATAGTGTAGTCAGTGTTTACTTGGCCAGGTTGATGTTGATTGATGTGAATAGAGCTGTTACATGAAAGGAGATCATTATTTCATCCTCTTCAATCGTGTCAGGAATTCTTGGATGGAGTGAATGGAGTGGTGTGAGTCTCCTACAAAGTGTTTTAGTCTTTGGTGTAGCTCCTTGGCTAATCTGTAACTTGGTGTTCCAGGTAACGAGACTATGGATCTGAGGTGGGGGGGGGCTGCTGGTTTGTGAATTTTGGGTAATCCGTATTACTGTGGTGCGTTGGATCCGTCTGGTTTCATTTTTTGGAAGTCGGTCTTGTTTCTTTCTCCAGATTTCTGAAGTTTTTTGCGTAGGGCTGTGATTCGGTTCTCTAGTTGTGGGGTCAGGTCTATTGCCACTTGTTGGTAAGTGTTGGTATCTGCAAGTAGTGCGTTCGCTTTTTCAATGTAGTCTCTTTGGTTTAAAATTACTGTCAAGTGTCCTTTGTCTGCAGGTAGAATAACAATGTTTTTATCTTGTTTTAGTCTTTCTAGTCCTTTCCTTTCTTGTGTGTTTCCTTCCTTTTTTCTGCTTAATGTTGGTGTGACTACCTGTCTGATAGTTTGCTGGGTTTCTTCTGTGCGTTGGTTGTCTTTCAGTGTTGTTTCTAATGCTGCGAAGAAATCTTTCTTGCTACATTCTGGAAGTTGTAATTTAATCCTCGTACTAAGACGGCATGTGCATCCTAGGATCGTCGCATTCCAACAGGAACTCTACCAACAAACACATTGGCTTGGACCCGATTTACAACCCCCTGAGAAAAAGAACAGGAATTGACATCACCATAGGAAATGACGTCACCGACCCAAAGAAACCCAAACATATAAATAGAAAGCAGGAATCATCAGCAATGCTTTGTCCGGAGGCTCACTGAAGATGTTACCTAGTATGGTGATGAAACGTCTGAAAACAAACCCTCCAGCTCAGCGAGCAAACCTACATCCAGAACCATACAATGTCGTTGGAGAATTAGACCATTCAGCCCATTTAATCTGCTTCACCATTCAATCAAAATTCATTTGCTCAAATCCTCCATCCTCATACTCCCCTTCATTATTTCAAATTGCTGGTTAGTTTCTGATTCTGACAGGGGAAATCAGAATATTGGAAGATGGACGGAAGAGCATACCACAGTAAAGCAGAATAAATAAGCAGCTTTACACCAACTGAACTTAACATAGAATGGAGTACTCGTCCTGAATGGTGTTAAACCATTCAGAGCAAGTAGTTCTCAGGAACCCCTTGAATCTCTGAATAATTGATGCTTCGAGCAGGTTAAGAATTTGAGCACTATTTGAAATTTACAGTCTATTGGTGGGGTGTGCACATATATCGAAAAACACAAGCTGTCTCCTGACAGTCAGAGTGCAATTCCAGGAATTACAAATCAGCCTCTCTGATTACAAATCACACTCTCCGGCTAACAGATGTATTGCTTCATGCAACTGCACCCTACTCACTGGTGCTGCTCAGCCTAAGATAAGTGCAGAGTGTTTTATTAGTTAATATGAATATTTAACTCAATTATTTTAGTGAAACTGCATAATGTCATTTGATCACCTAGGTCCACTGCCATTCATTCATTTGAAAAAGCAACTGATGGGTTGTTTTTGGGTGATGAACACTGCAATGGAAGCATTGACTGCTCTGTACAATGATAGTTCCAGAATTTATTTCAGTCGGTTAGACATTCCTGCTAAAATCCAATTAGATCATCAGAAGGTAGGAGCAAATTACTGCAGATGCTGGAATCTGTACTAAAAACAACAAATGCTGGAAATCACAATGGGTCAGGCAACATCAATGGAGAGAGAGCAAGCTAACATTTTGAGTCTAGATAACTCTTCATCAGCTCTGACCTGGCTCTTAATGAATGAGCTATCAGAGGAAGTGGTGGAAGCTGGTATAATAACAACATGAATAGGAAGGATGGGTACATGAATAGGAAGGGTTTAGAGGGATATGAGCCAAATGCTGTAGATTAATTTAGGATACCTGGTCAGCATGAATGAGTTGCACCAAAGGTCTGTTTCTGTGCTGTACAACTCTATGACCCTGTGACTCTAAAAACTCTTAAATGGAGAATAAATCTAAAGCCATCAACTCTCGTAAGCAATTTCTAAATCTCTAATTTCTAAACAACTGCAACCAATGATTTTATTTACTACAATACTGGGTAATTATCTGAATAGAAACATTTTGCAGAATGGCAATGAAAAGACAGATTGAATGGGACCAGTCAGGCTCTTCTGGTGAATATTCAGCTTGGCGTTTCTGTGTGTGAGCTGGGAGCATCCTGGATCCTGACCCTCAATATCTGTCAAGGCACCCACCTGGAGAATGTCTCAGTGAACTATGGCTTCACCTTGTTTCACATTAGTTTGATTCTAGGTAGTGAGAGAGAGAAGATTTGGTTGTTATTAAAGTCCATCGGGTTGGTTATTATCTAAGAGGACATCACATCCCACGATTTTGAAATGCCGGTGTTGGACTGGGGTGTACAAAGTTAAAAATCGTTTATAGTCCAACAGGTTTAATTGGAAACACACTAGCTTTCGGAGCGACACTCCTTCATCAGGTGATAATGGAGGGCTCAATCCTAACACAGAATTTATAGCAAAAATTTACAGTTTGATGTATCTGAAATTATACATTGAAAAATTGATTGTCTGTTGAGCCTTTCATCTGTTAGAATACAGTGATCGTTTCACTTCTTTCATGTGTAAGACATGTGTCAGCAATGCCTACGTTCCATAAACACATTTTTGTAAGTTCATTTGATATATACATGTCAGTCTTGGATCCTGGCTTTTCCTGATATTATTAATGATCTGGATCTTGGTGTGCAGAGG
This sequence comes from Chiloscyllium plagiosum, assembly GCF_004010195.1. NCBI lineage: Eukaryota > Metazoa > Chordata > Chondrichthyes > Orectolobiformes > Hemiscylliidae > Chiloscyllium > Chiloscyllium plagiosum. The sequence goes on along the minus strand of NC_057730.1, from coordinate 58,888,596 downwards.
ACAATTTTCGGGATAATGTTTGCAGATGACACTTAGAAGAATTGGAAACTGCGAGGAGGACAATGTGGGACTCCAAGTTGGTGTAGAGGGCACAGAGGTGACAGACGCAGAGACATGTGAAGTAATGCAATTGGTCAAATTGAAATTGAAAGACAATATTAAGTAAGGGGTACAATTCTAAAGGAGGTGCAAGATCAGAGAGATCCATATGTATCCTTGTGCAGATCATTGGAAGTGTCAAAATAGGTAAAGAGAGCAGTTAATAAAAGAAATAGTATTCTCAGCTTTACAAATAGGGCATAGGGGACAAGAGCAAGAACTCATAAAGGCACTTGTAAGACCTCAGCCGGAGTATTGTAGATAGTTCTGGGTGCCACATTACTGTAAGGATGTAAATGTGTTGGAGAGAGTGCAGAAAAGCTTTACAGGATTGGTTCCAGGAATGAAAACTTTATGAGTAGGTTGGATAGAGTAAATAGGGAGAAGCTGTTCCTGTTTGTAAAAACAAAAAGAATGAGAGAGCGGAGATGTTAGATGATTTACAAAAGGAACAAGAGTGAAGTGAGGAAAACAGTTTTCACTCAGTGAGTAGTTAGGGTGTGGAATGCACTACCTGGAAATGTTGTGGAGGCAGGTTCACTTGAGGTATTTCAGATGGCAGTGGATTAAAATAGTGTGCATGTGTATGGGGAGAAAGCAGAAGATAGGTACCAGGTAATCACAGTCATTTGAAGGGCTAGTGCTGGCACATTGGGTTGAATGGCCCCTTTTGGTGCTATAACAATTCTGTGATTTTGTGATACATCTCCCTCCCTTTTCTGGATCAGTGGTGCTGGAAGAGCACAGCAATTCAGGCAGCATCCGAGGACAGGCAAAATAAACGTTTCGGGCAAAAGCCCTTCATCAGGAATGCCCTCCCTTTGTCTACATTGACTTTTCAATTTTGTCTTCTTGTGCACGATCTGCTGCAGATTTATTGTTGAATCTGTGACAATGTCAAACATTTGGCGGTTTATTTATACTTTAGAGAATTGTGACCTGGAGGGATGTCATGGTGCTCACTGGTTGGCGCTGCTGCTTCAAAGCACCAGGGACCCAGGTTCAATTCCACCCTTGGATTACTGTCTGTGTGGTGTTTACACATTCTCCCAGTGTCTGCATGGGTTTTCGCTGGGTGCTCCAGTTTCCTCACCCTGCTTAATTGCCCCATAGTGTCCAGGACTGTATAGATTGCATGGGTTGGCTATGGTGGATGTGGGGGTTACGGAGATGGGGGTAGGTCTGGGTGGCTTACTCTTCGGAGGGTCAGTGCAGACTCAATGGGCTGAATGGCCTGCTTCTGCACTTTAGGGGTTCTATGATTCAATGACTACACTGAATGTTCTCTTTTTAATATTAATACTCCCAGTTTCAGTGGCTCCACCTTATAATTCCATCATTCCAGCAATTAATGGAACTGCCTTTGGCTAGATTCTCTAGATCTTGGTGGTTTGTTTCAAATGTGTAGCCAGGAATGTTAAAGGGGAACAGGTGAGAGCTGGCTCAAGTCAGATTTATTGCTGAGATTTGTAAAATCTAATGTGGTGCATCTTTTTGAATCTAATCTTACAGCAAAGAACATCCTCATAAGCCATTCAAAGGGAACTTAATTCTGAAAAACCAATTACTTTGGAGCATATTCTACAACTACAAAGTTTCACAGATATATTTCAAAGATTGTTTCTGCTGAAGGGGCTCAGTCCTAATTTCATCCTTTTAAGATGTTGTTGGATAAATGAGAATGTGTGATGTTTCTAATTCAAATATTAATTGTTTCTCTGTATTCTTCAGTTCATAGATAGACATTGTAATAATTTCAGGCTGTAACACTTTGGTATGTTGTTACATTTCATTATCAGAAGATTCAGCTTTGTATTAATCTTCATCACATTGTGTCCAAAAAGGCTTCATACAATGACTTTTGAAATAAGTCGTATCTGAATGAATTCTGCAGGACCAAGTCCTCTTAAATGACAAATAAAATGGCCATTGAAGAGATTTAAGTGACATAAATGGGAAAACAGCCCACTACAGCTTCACCATTATGGTGGAATATGGTCTTTATGAAATAAAGAATATAAAAACAGGAAAGAATTATTTAAAGGTTAACAAGGAAGGAAAAATTAGAGTATGAGAGAAAGTTAGCCATAAATATAAAAACAGATCAAAAAAGTTTCTTCAGGTATTTAAAAATGAAAAGAGTTAACAAAGTGAGTACTTGTTCTATGGAAAATGAGTCTTGGGATTAGTATAGGAGGATAAAGAGACCACAGATAAATTGAACAGCTATTTTGTGGTGATTCTCACTAGAGAGGATTCAAGTAGGATCTGAGAAATGATTAAAAGTGAGGAAGGAACACAAGAACATTACAATTACCAGTGGAGTAATACTGAGTAAACTGTTGGAACTGTGAGTTGACAAGTCCCCAGGTCCTGAAGAATTTCAATTTAGGGTCTTAAAAGAAGCAACTAGTGAAATAGTTGATGAATTAGTTTTAATTTTCCAAAACCCATTAAAAACAGGGAAAGCTCCTTTAGATTGAAAAACAGTGAGTGTAGCTCATTTATTGAAAAGAGTGGGAGGCAAAAATTGGGAAACAGGAGGCCAGTTGGTTTAATCTCAGTCATTGGAAAATGGTAGAAGCTAGGACAAATGTTCGACACAACATCGTGGGCCGAAGGGCCTGTTCTGTGCTGTATTGTTCTATGTTCTATGTTCTATGTTCTATTGTTAAAGAAGTAAAAACAGGGCATTTGGTTCAATGCAATCAGAAAGAGCCGACATGGTTTTGTCAAAATGAAATCATGCTGAACTAATACATTGGAGTTCTTTGAAGAAGTAACTAATGCTGCAAATAAAAGGAACCATAAGACTATAAGATGAAGGAAAAGAATTAGGCCATTTGGTCGATCAAGTCTGCTCCACTATTTGATCATAGCTGATACATTTCTCAACCCCATTCTCCTGCCTTCACCTTGTAAATTTTGGTCCTAATACTAAGTGAGTACCTATCCATCACTGTCTTAAATACACTCAGTGATGATTCCTCCTGCAGCAATGTGTTCCACAGATTCGCCATCCTCTGGTTGAGGAAATTCCTCCTCACCTCAGTTCAAAAGGCTTCATTCTGAGGCTGTGCCCTCGAGTCCTAGTCCCTCCTATGTGTGGAAACATCTTCTTCACATCGATGTATACAGACCTCTCAGTATTCTGTATTCAACTCCATCTAATACAGACCCATAGTCCTCAACCACTCCTCATATGGCAAGCCCAACATGGTCATGGAGTCACAGAGTCATGTAGCATGAAAACAGATGCTTCAGTCCAGCTAGTCCACATCGACCATGTTCCCAAACTAAACTAGTCCCACATGTTTACATTTGGCCCAAATCTCTCTAAACCTTTCTCATTCATTTACCTGTCCAAATGTCTTTTAAATGTTGTAATTGTACCTACATTTGCCACTTCCGCTGGCACCATATGCACCACCCTCTGTGTGTACAAGTTGCACCTCATGCCTCTTTTAAATTTTTCTCCTCTCATCTTAAACCTATGGTCTGTACATTTGGACTCCCTTAGGAGAAAGACCTTTGTTATTTATTTTATCTATACTCCTCATGTTTTTATAATTCTCCATAAGGTCATCCCTCCTATGCTCCAGTGAAAAAAAGTCTTAGCCTATCCAGCCTCTCATAGAACATAGAAAAGTACAGCACAGTACAGGCCCTTCAGCCCACGATGTTGTGCCGAGGACACAAAGATTGGGGCGGCACGGTGGCACAGTGGTTAGCACTGCTGCCTCACAGCGCCTGGGACCCGGGTTCAATTCCAGCCTTGGGCGACTGTCTGTATGGAGTTTGCACATTCTCCTCGTGTGTGCATGGGTTTCCTCCGGATGCTCCAGTTTCCTCCCACAGTCCAAACATGTGCAGGTTAGGTAAATTGGTCATGCTAAATTGCCCATGGAGTTAGGTGCATTAGTTAGGGGGAATAGGTCTGGGAGGGTTATTCTTCGGAGGGTCGGTGTGGACTAGTTGGGCTGAAGGGCCTGTTTCCACACTGTAGGGAATCTAACCTAAAAAAAACTAATCAAAAATAAAATAGCCTAACCTATGCACGCCTCAATTCATTGCTGTCCATGTGGATATCCAGCAGTCGCTTAAATGTCCTGAATGACTCTGCTTCTGCCAGCGATGCATTCCATGCAAACACAACTCTGCATAAAGAACCTACCTCTGACATCACCTCTATATTTTCCTCCTAACACCTCAAAACTATGACCCTTCCTGGTAGTCAATCCCACCCTCAGGAAAAGTCTCTGGCTATTGACTCTATCCATGCCTCTCATTACCTTGTATACCTCGATCAGGTCTCCTCTCTTCCTCCTTCTCTCCAGAGAGAAAAGTCCAAGCTCAGTCAACTTCTCTTCATGAGACAAGCTCTCCAGTCCAGGCAGCATCCTGGTAAATCTTCTTTGCACCGTCTCCAAAACCTCTGTATCCTTCCTATAGTAGGGCACCAGAACTGGTTACAATATTCCAAGTGTGGTCTCACCAGGGACTTGTATAGCTGCAGCAAAACCTCGCGGCTCTTAAACTCATTCCCTCTGTTAAATAAAGCCAAAACACCATATGCTTTGTAAACAACCCTATTCACTTGGGTGGTAACTTTGAGGAATCTATGCACTTGAACACCAAGATCTTGTTGTTCCTCCACACTGCCAAGAATCCTGTCTTTAATCCTATTTTCAGCATGCAAGTTCGACCTTCCAAAATGCATCACTTCGCATTTACCCAGGTTGAACTCCATCTGCCATTTCCCAGCCCAGCTCTGCATCCTGTCAAAGTTGCGCTGCAGCCTGCAATAGCCTTCGATGGCACCTCCAACTTTTGTGTCATCGTCAAACTTACTAACCCACCCCTCAATCTCCTCATCCAAGTCATTCATAAAAACTACAAAGAGCAGAGGCCCAAGAACAGAGCCCTGCGGTACGCCACTCACCAGTGACCTCCAGGCAGAATACGTTCCATCTACAACCACTCTCTGCCTTCTATCAGCCAGCCAATTCTGAATCCAGATAGTCAAATCTCCCTGTATCCCATACCTCCTACTTTATGAATAAGCCCACAGCGGGTAACCTTAAAAATTGCCTTGCTGATGTTCATGTACACCACATCCACTGCTCAACCTTCATTGACCTGTTCTGTCACCTCCTCAAAGAACTCAATAAGGTTTGTGAGGCTTGACCTGCCCCTCACAAAGCCATGCTGACTGCCTTTAATCACACTATGTTTTTCCAAATAGTCATAAATCCTATCCCTCACAATTCTTTCTAAAGCCTTGCTGACCACAGATGTAAGACTGACTGGTCTGTAATTGCCAGGGATTTCCCTATTCCACTTCTTGAAAAGAGGAACAACATTTGCCTTCCTCCAATCCTCCGGTACGACTCTCTTGGAGAATGAGGAAGCAAAGATCTACACCAGCGGCTTAGCAATTTCCTTTCTCATTTCCCTAAGTAACCTAGGATAAATATGGTCTGGCCCTGGAGACTTATCAATTTTAATGTTAGCCAAAATTTCCAGCACACCAACTTCCTCAAACTCGATCTGTTCAAGCCTGCATCCCAGCTCCTCAAAGTTCTCATTCACAATGAGGTCCCTTTCCTTAGTGAAAACTGAAGCAAAAAATTCATTTAGGGCTTCTAATATCTGCTTAGACTTCACACACAAGTTCCCTACACTATCCCTGACTGGTCTTACCTTCTCCCTGATCATTCTCTTATTCCTCACGTATGAGTAAAATGCCTTTGGGTTCTCCCTAATCCTTCCTGCCAAGCTTTTTTCTTTCCCCCTCCTGGCTTTCCTCAGTCCATTTCTGAGCTCCTTTCTAGCAAGCCTGTAATCCTCTAAAGCTGTGCAAGACCCTTGCTTCCTCCACCTTACGTAAGCTGCCTACTTCCTTTTGACGAGGAGTTCCTCCATTCTCATCATCCAAGGCTCCTTAACATTGCCCCTTCTTGCCTGTCTCAGAGGAACAAATTTATGCATCACTTGCAATAACTGCTCCTTAAACAGTCTCCACATGGGTAGACTAAAGAATATTAAGGTGGACAAATCCCCAGGACCGGATAGGATCTATCCCAGGTTGCTGAGGGAGGCGAGATAGGACAGATATATTTGTAGCATCCTTAAACACAGGTGAGGTGCCAGAGGACTGGAGAGTTGCTCATGTTGTTCCCCCTATACATGAAGGGTAGTAGGGATATTCCAGGTAACTACAGACCAGTGACCCTGGCGTCAGTGGTGGGAAAGTTGCTGGAGAAGGTACTGAGGGATAAAGTCTATTTATTTTGGAAAAGAATGGACTTATCAGTGATATCTTCGAGGAGAAAGTGAGGTCTGCAGATACTGGAGATCAAAGTTGAAACTTTATTGCTGGAACAGCACAGCAGGTCAGGAGGGATAAAGTCTATTTATTTTGGAAAAGAATGGACTTATCAGTGATAGGCAACATGGTTTTGTATGGGGGAGATCGTGCCTTACTGTGAGAAACGAAGCTCACTTGCTTCAATAATTTCAGTCCGAGACAAGATCTGAAGCAATCAGTATGTTTATTATACGCTTACAAGCGTGGTGCCTGGAATTGGCACCCAGAGCTTAGCAAGTACATATCTTATATAGGATTCACTGCTCCCAACCAGGTGCCCATTACTATTGTTTATCTCTTGCCTTATCCGGCCTTGTGCATAACAAAGGACAAGTTTTACTTGGCCATTTCACAACATCCTGCTGTGGTCCATTGTTGGGGAGATCCTCCTTCACTGCCATCTATTTCCCCTACTTGTGACATTTCCTCCCATTCCTCATCCATATTGAACCTTATGACCTTTTAATTGTTTTTTTTATTTTGCAGAAGTGGGAAACAGATGCTTAAAACTACTGCTTGTGCAAGCATATCTGGCTTAACCTACATCCTCACAGCACCTTATCTACTTGTCTGTAACATCTACCATTGTTTGCAGGCACGTTTCACTCTTGTATGCACATTTTAGCTAATACAAAAACAATTATATATTTCGTTCACATAGTTTTCATTCTTGTTGACTCAGCTCTTGGTTGAAACAATTATACACTGGTGTGAGTTCATTTACCTTGCATAAGTAATTATGATTGGTAGAGGAATTGAGTTCCGGAGTCCTGAGGTCATGATGCAGTTGTATAAGACTCTGGTGCGGCCGCATCTGGAATATTGTGTGCAGTTTTGGTCGCCATACTATAGGAAGGATGTGGAGGCACTGGAACGGGTGCAGAGGAGGTTTACCAGGATGTTGCCTGGTATGGAAGGAAGATCGTATGAGGAAAGACTGAGACACTTGGGGCTGTTTTCATTAGAGAAAAGAAGGTTTAGGGGTGACTTGATTGAGGTGTACAAGATGATTAGGGGGTTAGATAGGGTTGACAGTGTGAACCTTTTTCCGCGTATGGAGTCGGGTATTACAAGGGGGCATAGCTTTAAATTAAGGGGGGGTAGATATAGGACTGAAGTTAGGGGTAGGTTCTTCACTCAGCGAGTCGTAAGTTCATGGAATGCCCTGCCAGTAGCAGTGGTGGACTCTCCCTCTTTATGGGCATTTAAGCGGGCATTGGATAGGTATATGGAGGATAGTGGGTTAGTATAGGTTAGGTGGGCTTGGATCGGCGCAACATCGAGGGCCAAAGGGCCTGTACTGCGCTGTATTCTTCTATGTTCTATGTTCTATAAGTAACACTACTTTACCTATATCCCACACTTACCAACTTAATAGAGTTCTTTGAGGAAGTGACCAAGTTGATGAATGAAGGAAGGGCTGTTGATGTCATATACATGGACTTCAGTAAGGCATTTGACAAGGTTCCCCAAGGTAAACTAATAGAGAAAGTGAAGTCACATGGTGTGCAGGGTGTTCTAGCAGGTGGGTAAAGAACTGGTTGAGCAATAGGAGACAGAAAGTAGTAGTTGAAGGGAGTTTCTCGAAACAAAGAAAAGTGACCAGTGGTGTTCCACAGGGGTCAGTAGCGGGGCTGCTGTTGTTTGTAATATACATAAATGATCTGGAAGAGGGCACTGTTGGTCTGATCAGCAAGTTTGCAGATGACTTGAAGATTGGTGGAGTAGCAGGAAACATAGGGGACTGTCAAAGAGTACAGGAGAATATAGATAGACTGGAGAGTTGGGCGGAGAAGTGGCAGATGGAGTTCAAGCCAAGCAAATATGAGGTGATACATTTTGGGAAGTCTAATTCTAGAGTGAACTATACAGTAAACGGAAGAACCTTGGGAAAAGTTGATGAGCAGAGAGATCTGGGAGTTCAGGTCCATTGTACCCTGAAGGTTGCTGCACAGGTGGATAGAGTGGTCAAGAAGGCATAAGGTATGCTTGCCTTCATCAGACAGGGTATTGAGTATTAAAGCTGGTAGGTCATGTTAAAATTGTACAAGACTTTGGGTTGGCCACATTTAGAATACTGTGTACAGTTCTGGGTGCCACATTACCAAAAGGATGTGGATGCTTTGGAGGGCGTGCAGAGAAGGTTTACGAAGATGTTGGCTGGTATGGAAGGTGCTAGCTATGAAGAGAGGTTGAGTAGGTTAGGATTGTTTTCATTAGAAAAAAGGAGATTGAGGAGGGACCTGATTGAGGTCTACAAAATCATGAAGGGTATAGACACGGTGGATAGAGATAAGCTTTTTCCCAGGGTGAAGGATTCAATAAGAAGAGGTCATGTGTTAAGGTGAGAGGTGGAAAGTTTAAGGGGGACACACACAGCAAGTAGTTTATACAGAGGGTGGTAGGTGCCTGGAACGTGTTGCCAGCAGAGCTGGTAGAGGTCGGCACACTAGATTCATTTAAGGTGTGTCTGGGCAGATGCATGAGTAGGTGGGGAGCAGAGAGGGATACAGATGCTTAGGAATTGGGCGAGAGGTTTTGACAGTAGATTTGGATCGGCTCAGGCTTGGAAGGCCAAAGGGCCTGTTCCTGGGTTGTAGATTTTCTTAGTTCTTTGTTTTTTTTTATCATGTCTGTTGTGCCCTTTCTGTGGAACACTTGTTCCCAAACTGTACTTCCCAACTCCTGTCTGATAGCATCATAATTTCCTTTTCCCCAATTAAATATTTTCCCACGGTAACTGCTCCTTTCCCTCTCCATGGTTATGGTAAATGCTGCCTGACCTGCTGCGCTTTTCCAGCAACACATTTTTCAGCTATGGTAAATGTAAGGCAGCTGTGGTCATTGTCACCAAGGTGTTCCCCAACCATGAGATCTAACACCTGTCCTGGCTCATTGCTGAGCACCAAATCCAAAATGGCTTCTCCCCTCGTCGACCTGTCTACATACTGTGTAAGGAAACCCTCCTGAACACACCGGACAAAAACGGCTCCATCCCAACCATCTACACTGAGGAGGTTCCAGTCAATATTGGGAAAGTTGAAGTCACCCATAGCAACAACTCTGCTACATCTGCATTTTTCCAAACTCTGCTGGCCTATGAGTTCTTCGATCTCCTTATAACTCAAACTTCCAGTCTTGGTAACATCCTTGTAAATCACTTTTGCACCCTTTCCAATTTAATAACATCTTTCCTATAGCTGGGTGACCATAATTGTATGCAGAACTCCAAATGCGGCTTTACCAGTGTCTTGTACAGCTGTAACGTGACATCCTAACTTCAGTACTCAATGGTCTGACCAATGAAGGCAAGTGTGCCAAATGCTTTCTTCACCACCCCGTCTAACAGTGACACCACTTTCAATACACTGAATCCCTTGGTCTCCTCAGGACCCTACTATTAGCTATGTAAGTCCTACCATGGTTTGCCTTATCAAAATGCAACACCTCATACTTATCTGAATTAAACTCTATCTGCCACACCTCAGCCCATTGGTCCATCTGATCAAGGTCCTGCTGTAATCTTAGATAATTTTGTTCACTATCCACTAGACCACAATTTTGGTGTCATCCACAAACTTAGTAACCACGCTTCTTATATTCTCATTCAAATAATTTATGTAAATGACAAACAACTGTGGACTCAGCACTGATCCTTGCAGCACACCACTGGTCACAAGCCTCCAGTTTGAACAACAACTCTCTAACACCACCCTCTGTCTCCTATCATCAAGCCAATTTTGTTTCCAATTGGCTAGCTCTCCCTGATCCCAAGCGATTTAACTTTACTAGCCAGTCTACCATATGGAACCAGTCCTTGCTAAAGACCATGTAGACAGTATCCACCATTCTGCCCTCATCTATCTTCTTGGCCACGTCCTCAAAAAACCTCTGTCAAGTTTGTGAGACACAATTTTCTAAGCACAAAGCCATGTTGACTATCCCTAATCAGTCCTTGCCTCTCCAAATGAATTCTGTCTCTCAGAATCCTCTCCAAAAACTTACCCACAACAGATGTCAAGTTCATTGATCAATAATTCCCAGGCTTCTCCTTACAGCCTTCCTTAAATAAAGGCACAACATCAGCCACCATACAGACTCCAGCATTTCATCTGTTGGTATTGGTGATATAAATATCTCTTCTAGGGGCCCCATAATTTCTTCCCTAGCTTGCCATAATGTCCTGGGCAACAGTTAGAGTAATCAAGTCATAGAGACCGACCCTTTGGTCCAACCCCTCCATGCCAACCAGATATCCCAACACAATGTAGTCCCACCTGCCAGCACCCAGTCCATATCCCTCCAAACCCTTCCTATTCATATACCCATCCAAATGCCTTTTAAATGCTGCAATTGTACCAGCCTCCACCACTTCTTCTGGCAGCTCATTCCATACACATACCATCCTCTGCGTGAAAACGTTGCCCCGAGGTCTCTTTTATACCTTTCCCCTCTCACCCTAAACCTATGCCCTGTTGTTCTGGACTCCCTGACCCCAGGGAAAAGACTTTGTCTATTTACCCTATCCATGCCACTCATGATTTTGTAAACCTCTATAAGATCACCCCTCAGCCTCCGACATTCTAGAGAAAACAGCCCCAGCCTGTTCAGCCTCTCCCTATAGATCAAATCCTCTAACCCTGGCAACATTCTTGTAAATTTTTTCTAAATCCTTTCATGTTTCGCAACATCTTTCTGATTGGGCGGACACCAGAATTGCATGCAATATTCCAACAGTGGCCTAGCTACTCCGCAATCAAGGATCTATGAACCTGCACTCCAAGATCTCTTTGTTCAGCAACTCTCCCTCGGACCTTAACATTTAGTGTATAAGTCCTGCCCTGATTTGCCTTTCCAAAATGCAGCACCTCACATTTATCTGAATTAATCTCCATCTGCCACTTCTCAGCCCATTGGCCCATCTGATCAAGATCCCATTGTAATCTGAGATAACCTTCATCGCTGTCCACTACACCTCCAATTTTGGTGTCATCTGCAAACTAACTGTATCTCTTATGCTCACATCCAAATCATTTATATAAATGGCAAAAAGTAGTGGACCCAGCACTGATCCTTGTCGCTCTCCACTGGTCACAGGCCTCCAGCCTGAAAAACAACCCTCCACTGCCACCCTCTGTCTTCTACCTTTCAGCCAGTTCAGTAGCCAAATGGCGAGTTCTCCCTGTATTCCATGAGATCTAACCTTGCTAATCAGTCTCCCATGGGGAACCTTGTTGAATGCCTTACTGAAGTCCATATAGATCACATCTCCTGCTCTGCCATCATCAATCCTCTTTGTTACTTCTTCAAAAATTTCACTCAAGTTTGTGAGACACGATTTCCCACGCACAAAGCCATGTTTACTCTGCCTAATGAGTCCTTGCCTTTCCAAACATATGTACATCCTGTCCCTCAGGATTCCCTCCAACGACTTGCCCACCACCGAGGTCAGGCTCACTGGTCTATAGTTCGCTGGCTTGTCCTTACCATTTTTCTTAAACAGTGGCACCACGTTAACCAACCTCCAGTCTTCCAGCACCTCACCTGTGACTATCAATGATACAAGTATCTCAGCAAGAGGGCCGGAAACACTTCCCTAGCTTCCCACAGAGTTCTGGGGTACACTTGATCGGGTCCTGGGGAGTTATCCACCTTTAACCGTTTCAAGACATCCAGCACTTA
>NC_057730.1:58872561-58875945 GCF_004010195.1 Chiloscyllium plagiosum | reverse complement strand
TTTGTTTGGTATCTCACCCATCTCCTGTGGTTCCACACAGTGGCAACATCTCTGGGATCGTTCTTGAAAACCTCCTCTGGATCCCTTCGATGCCAATACATCCTTCTTTAGGTACAAGGCTCAAAACTGCTCACAACATTTCAAATGAGGTCTGACCAGAGCCTAAGACAGCTTCAGTACACCTGAAGTATTCTAAGGAGAAAGTGAGGTCTGCAGATGCTGGAGATCAAAGTTGAAACTTTATTGCTGGAACAGCACAGCAGGTCAGGCAGCATCTAGGCAACAGGAGATTCGACGTTTCGGGCACAGGCCCTTCTTCAGGAATGAAGTATTCTAACCCTCTCAAAATTAATGGTAACATTGCATTTGCCCTCCTAACTGCCAGCTGAACGGACATGTTAACCCTAAGAAAATCCTGAACTAGAACCCTCAAGTCCCTCTGTACTTCAGATTTCCAAAGTCTTTCCCCATTAATAAAATCATCTCTGCCTCTACTCTTCCTACGAAGTGCATAACTTCATTCTTGTCCACATTGTATTCTACCTGCTACTTCTTTGCCTCTTGCCTAGTCTGTCCAAGTCCTCCTGCAGCCTCCCTACTTCCTTAATACTATCTGCCTCTCAACCTTTGTGTCATCTGCAAAACCCAGCAACAATACCTTCAGTTCCTTCGTCCAAAGATGTGCAGGTTAGCTGGACTGGCCATGCTAAATTGTCCATAGTTCCAGGAATGTATAGGCTGGGTAGATTAACCAAGGGAAATGTGGGGCTATGTGGCTAGGGTGGGACACTGATCAGATGGTCAGTGCAGATATGATGGCCTGAATGGCCTCTTTTTGTACTGTAGAGAATCTATGATTCTATGATTTGTCCAGATCATTAATGTGTAACGTGAATAGTAGTGGTCCCAACATAGATCCCTGCGGAACTCCACTAGACACTGGCTGCCATTCTGAAAAAGACTCCTTTATCCCCATTCTCTGCCTTCTGTCAGTTAGCCAATCCCTTATCCATACCAGTACCTTGTCCCTAACACCATGGGCTCTTATCTTATTTGGCAGCCTCCTTTGCAGCCTTCGGGAATTCCAAATAGACGATGCCCCTCGCTCTCCTTTGTCTAACTTGCTCGTTACGTGCAGGAATTCTAACAGATTTGTCAGGTATGACCTGCCCTTGAAGAAGCTGTGCTAACTCAGCCCCACTTTACTATGCACTTCCAAGTACTCTGCAATCTCATTCTTAATAATAAACCCTAACATCTTACCAATGGCTGAAGTCAGGCCAACCAGCCATTTTCTATGTGTCTCCCTCTTAAGCAGGAGTGTTACATTATCCATTTTCCAGTCCTCTAGGATCCTCTGTGATACCAGTAATTCCTGAAAGATCATCACCAATGCCTCCACAATATCCTCAGCTCTCTCTTTCAGAATTATGGGGTGTAGTCAATTTAATTCAATTCCATCTGGTCCAGGTAGTCAAAAAGTGTGATGCTGGGAAAGCACAGCCAGTCAGGTAGCATCTGAGGAGCAGGAGAATTGATGTGTCGGGCATAAGCTCTTCATCAGGAAAGTCCAGGTAGTTTATCTGCCTTCAGATCTTTCAGTTTCCACTTCTCTTCAGTGATGGCCACTACACTCACCTCTGTCCCCTGACTCTCTTGAAGTTCTGGTATGCTGCTGGTGTCTTCCACCATGAAGATTGATGCAAAATACTTATTTTATTTCCTCCGCCATTTCTTTGTTCCCCAGTACTACTTCTCCACCCTCATTTGCCAGTGGTCAAATGTCCATTCTTGCCTCTCTCTTACATTTTATTCATCTAAAAAAAACTCTTGCAATCTTCTTTGATATTACTAGCTAGCTTACTCTCATATTTTACTCTCACGTGGCTTGGAAAGGGTGGATGCTAGGAAATTGTTTCCATTAGGTGAGGAGACTAGGACCCGTGGACACAGCCTTAGAATTAGAGGGGGTAAATTCAGAACAGAAATGCAGAGACATTTCTTCAGCCAGAGAGTGGTGGGCCTGCAGAGTGCAGTGGAGGCTGGGACGCTAAATGTCTTCAAGGCAGAAATTGATAAATTCTTGATGTCACAAGGAATTAAGGGCCATGGGGAGAATGCGGGTAAGTGGAGTTGAAATGCCCATCAGCCATGATTGAATGGCGGAGTGGACTCGATGGGCCGAATGGCCTTACTTCCGCTCCTATGTCTTATGGTCTTATGGTCTCATATTTAATCTTTTGCCCCTTATTGTTTTTTTTAGTGATCCTCCGTTGGTTTTTAAAGACATTCTCAGTCATCTGGCTTCGCACTGAACTTCACCACATTGTATGCTTTTTCTTTTGTTTGTATGCTGTCCATGACTTCCTTTGTCAGCCACGCTTGCCTCGTCCTCCCCTTGGTATGTTTCTTTTTCCTTGGGATGAATTTCTGCTGTGCCTCTCAAATTACTCCGAGAAACTCCTGCTGTTGCTGCTTCATCGTCTTCCCTGCTAGGTTCCCCTTACTGGCCAGCTCCTCCCTCTTATTTTCGCTGTTTCCTTTATTCTTTTGTAATACTTTCATATCTTATTCAATCCTCTCCCTCCCAAACTGCAGGGTGAATTCTATCATATTATGGTCACTCCCCCCTAGGGGTTCCTTCACCTTTCGTTCCCTGATCAAGTCTGCCTAATAACACATCACCAAATCCAGAATTGCTTGTAGACGAGTGAGCTCCTCCCGCAGAAATCCCATAGATATTTCAGGTATCCCTTTCCTTAGGATTTGCTATCAAACTGATTTCCCCAGTCCACCTGCAAATTGAAATCTCCAGTGGATATACCGTATTTAGATTTCCAAGAGGCATTTAATAAGATGTCACTTCATAGATTAAAGTAGAAAATAATGCAGTGTTGTAAAAGGTAACATTTTGGGATGGATGGAAGGTTGGTTGGCTGACTGGGAGCCAAGAACAGGAACAAACGTGCCTCTTTCAGGCTGGCAGGATGTCATGAATGGTGTGTCACAGGGGACAGTGCTGGTGCCTCAGCTCTTTACAATTTACAGAAATGATTTGGAGCAAGGGATCAGAGGTCAAGGAGCTAATTTTACTGATGATACAAAGATAGGTGGGAAAGTGAGGAAAAAGGACATAAGGAGCCTACAAAGAGCCTACAAAGAGCCAGGAGGGGACATGAGAGGTTGTTGGCAGATAGGATTAAGGAAAACCCTAAGGCTTTCTATAGGTATGTCAAGAATAAAAGATTGACTAGAATAAGATAAGGCAGCATCCAAGGAGCAGGAGAATCGACGTTTCGGGCATAAGCCCTTCTTCAGGAATGAGGAAAGTGTGTCCAGCAGGCTAAGATAAAAGGTAGGGAGGAGGGACTTGGGGAAGGGGCA
>NC_057730.1:58866744-58872393 GCF_004010195.1 Chiloscyllium plagiosum | reverse complement strand
CCCCCACCTTGTCTCAGTCAAATCCCTCGAACTCAGCACCGCCTTCCTAACCTGCAATCTTCTTCCTGACCTCTCCGTCCCCACCCACTCTGGCCTATCACCCTCACCTTGACCTCCTTCCACCTATCGCATTTCCAACGCCCCTCCCCCAAGTCCCTCCTCCCTACCTTTTATCTTAGCCTGCTGGACACACTTTCCTTATTCCTGAAGAAGGGCTTATGCCCGAAACATTGATTCTCCTGCTCCTTGGATGCTGCCTGATCTGCTGCGCTTTTCCAGCAACACATTTTCAGCTCTGATCTCCAGCATCTGCAGTCCTCACTTTCTCCTTGAGTAAGATTAGGCCAATCAAGGACAGAAGTGGGAAGTTGTGCACGGGGTCAAAGGAGAAAGGGGAAGTGCTAAATGAATACTTTTTGTCAGTATTCACATTGGAAAAAGACAATGTTGTCATGGAGAATACTGAGATACAGGCTACTGGACTATAGATGGGTTGAGGTTCACAAGGAGGAGGTGTTAGAAATACTAGAAAGTGTGAAAATAGCTAAGTCCCCTGGGCCGGATGAGATTTATCCTCAGATTCTCTGGGAAGCCAGGGAGGAGATTGCAGAGCCTTTTGCTTTGATCTTTATGTTGACATTGTCTACAGGAATAGTGCCAGAAGACTGGGGGATAGCAAATATTGTCCCCTTGTTCAAGAAGGGGTGTAGAGACATTAGTTCTCTCCTTCAGAATTATGGGGTGCAGTCAATTCAATTCAATTCAATTCCATCTGGTCCAGGTAGTCAAAAAGTGAGATGCTGGAAATAATATTATAGAGAGCTAAGATAATTAAAGACCAGTGAGCCTTACTTCAGTTGTGGGTAAAGTGTTGGAAAAAGTTAAAAGAGATAGGATTTATAATCATCTAGAAAGGAATAAGTTGATTAGGGATAGTCAACACGGTTTTGTGAAGGATAGGTTGTGCCTCACAAACCTTATTGAGTTCTTTGAGATGATGATGAAACAAGTGAATGAGCATACAGCAGTTGATGTGATGTATATGGATTTCAGTAAGGTGTTTGATAAGTTTCCCCACAGTAGGCTATTGCAGAAAATACGGAGGCATGGGATTGAGGTGATTTAGCAGTTTGGATCAGAAATTGACTTGCTGAAAGAAGACAGAGGGCAGTGGTTAATGGGAAATGTTCATCCTGGAGTCCAATTACTAGTAGTGTTCCACAAGGATCTGTTTTGGAGCCACTGCTGTTTGTCATTTTTATAAATGACCTGGATGAGGGCTTAGAAGGATGAGTTAGTACATTTGCGGATGACACTAAGGTCGGTAGAGTTGTGGATAGTGCTGAAGAATGTTGTAGGTTACAGAGTGACATAGATACGCTGCAGAGCTGTGCTGAGAGGTCGCAAATGGAGTTTAATGTGGAAAAGTGTGAGGTGATTCACTTTGGAAGGAGCAACAGGATAAAGAGTACTGGGCTAATGGTAAGATTCTTGGTAGTGTAGATGAGCAGAGAGATCTTGATGTCCATGTACACCCAGGTTGATAGGGTTGTTAAGAAGGCATATGGTGTGTTAGGATTTCTGAAAGTTGCCACCCAGGTTGATAGGGTTGTTAAGAAGGCATATGGTGTGTTAGCTTTTATTAGTAAAGGGATTGAGTTTCGGAGCCACGGGGTCATGCTGCAGCTGTACAAAACTCTGGTGCAGCCGCACTTGGAGTATTGTGTACAGGTCTGGTCACCGCATTATAGGAAGGATGTAGAAGCTTTGGAAAAGGTTCAGAGAAGATTTACTAGAATGTTGCCTGGTATGGAGGGAAGGTCTTATGAGGAAAGGCTGAGGGACTTGAGGCTGTTTTCGTTGGAGAGAAGAAGGTTGAGAGGTGACTTAATTGAGACATATAAGATAATCAGAGGGTTAGATAGGGTGGACAGGGAGAGCCTTTTTCCTCAGATGGTGATGGCTAGAAGGAGGGTTAAATTGAGGGATAATAGATATAGGACAGATGTCAGAGGTAGTTTCTTTACTCAGAGAGTAGTAAGGGTATGGAATGCTTTGCCTGCAATGGTAGTAGATGCACCAACTTTAAGGGCATTTAAATAGTCATTGGATAGATGTACGGATGAAAATAGAATAGTGTAGGACAGATGGGCTTCAGATTGGTTTCTCAGATCAGCGCAACATCGAGCACCGAAGGGTCTGTACTGCGCTGTAATGTTCTAAGCTCTATATTCTATCTGGAAAAGAATCTTTAAATACTTTTTAAGGCCAAGGGGATGAAAGATTATCAGGGTTATTCAGGAATATGAAGTTGAGGTTAAAACCAGATCAGTCATGATCTTATTGAATGACAAAGTAGGCTTGAAGGGCTGAAAGGCCTATTCCTGTTTCTTGTTTGTATGTTATGGACCAGATGTGTGCTAGGACAAAGTGACGGCTGCAGATGCTGGAGATCAGAGTCAAGAGTGTGGTGTTGGAAAAGCACAGCAGGTCAAGCAGCATCCAAGGAGTAGGAGAATCGGTGTTTTGGTCATAAGTCCTTCATCAGGAATTGCTACCTGACCTGCTGTGCTTTTCCAGCACCACACTTTCGACCAGACATGTGTTGCCACTTTATTGGTGAAGATATTTGAATTGAAGCTAGGTGTCTTTACTTCAAAGGGGAATTAAGTCCTTTGGGTATGCAACTGTAAAGTTTCAGATCAAACATGAATCTTCTTCATCTTCTAAATAGTAAGGTAATCAAAGATTATATGAAAAGGTTGGAAAGTGGAGTTGAGGATTAGCAGTTCAGCCATGATCTTGTTAAATGGCAAAGCCGACCCAATGGGCTCAATGGTCTACTTCTCCTACATCTTATGGACTCAAGATGACCACCATCTACAAGGCACAAGTCAGGAGTGTATTGGAATACTCCCCACTTGTCTGGATGAGACAGGCTCTAACAACACTCAAGAAGTTCGACACCATCCAGAACAAGGCAGCCCACTTGATAGCACCAAATCCACAAATACCTACTCCCTCCACCACTGATGTTCAGTAGCAGCAGTGTATACTATCTACAAAGATGCACTGCAAAAATTCACCAATGCTCCTTAGACAACACCTTCCAAACCCATGACCACTTCCATCTGGAAGGACAAGGAGAGCAGATACATGGGACCAAGCAACTCATCGTCCTGACTTAGAAATATATCACTGTTTCTTCAGTGTCACTGGATCAAAATTCTGGAATTCCTGGCCAGCATTCAGGGTTTACCAACAGAATGCAGACCTTGACTGTTCAAGAAGACTGCTCACCCCCAGCTTCTGTAGAGCAACTAGGGATGATCAATAAATACTGGCCAAGCCAATGATGCTCCACCCCCTACCTCAATCCTTGTGGTCTCTCACACCCTGGCAGTCACTGGTGGGCACAAAGTTGAAACTCAGCTCCTTATCCTAGCAAAGAAGTCGACTTCACAGTCACACCATGGGATTAGCATGCTATATGAAAGGAGCAGTCCTACCAATGGCCATTGGCCACACACTATAAAGGTGTCACTGTAGAACATGATTGTTACATTTGAACCATGGACAATAGACAAGGATACAAGACTTTAACAGGAAAGGAACAGTCACTTAAGGAGTCTCAGCCCAGCAGTGATTGTAGACTGTTCATGTTGTGTACACCTGAAAGGGATCTTAGAAGCCTCTTCCATTTGTAGATAACCCAGCTGTCCCTGTTTCAATGGGACTGATTCTGTGAAGAATGAAGGATGCTCAAACCTCAAGCTGTCAGGAACAGAATCAAAGCCAACAGCCTTCAGCTCAGAGAGGGGCTGCTTTTCCAAAAGCAAGGAGAAAGTGAATGGGAAAATTGTGAAAGCTCGAGACACTTGAAATTGTAAACCAGAGGGTGAGATAAGGTAATGGTGACAGTAATTACATCCACAAATGTATAAGTATTCATAACAGGAAAAAGTATCTTGCAGGGAGGAGTCATGCAAATACGTAAGGGTCTGAAAGTGTTAGTACGGAGGAGTGCCTTAAAAACCACCCACTCTCATGATGTCACATGAGAGGATTTCATAGAAATGACACTTCCCCCCATACACCCACAAATCCCCCATATCCCCCAAACCTTCCCCACCTCCCCCCATACCCTCTCCCCCATCAAGTCAACACAGATTGGTTAGAGCATTGCCATAGGGATTGATCAGGGATTGGCTGTCACCAGAATTTATTCCTTTGTGAAAAAGGGGGCAATGTGTGAACAATTGTTTTTGACACTTTATCCACTATTCCTGAGATGGTCATTCAAGCACCTTCTGCATTGAATCCAGGAACACACTGATCTGCTGAAGCTCCTCCAACTGCAGTTTGTTGTCTATCAAAGGATTCTTCCTTGTATTCCTGTACTCTTCCTTTTTCCTTCCAGAATGTGTTCTGAATAAGAGTCACTGACTCAAATCTTTAATTCTGCTTTCTTTCCACAGATGCTGTCAGACCTGCTGAGTTTTGCCAACAATTTCTGTTTTTGTTTAAGATTTTCAGCATCTGCAGTTCTTTGTTTCGTTTTGTTCTTTCTTGTATTGCTCCAGGGGGATCTCTCTCTCTCCCATTCCCCCCAGAGCCCAGCTAAAGGCGCATGTTGTGAGGCAACCTTTTGCTGCCATCGAGACTTTGATTATCCAGACTTCATTGATACAGTTCTTCATCTCTTCTTCCCAAATTCAAACTCCAAGTTTTATCTTTGGATTGACTCCTTCAGTCCTGGAATTGAGATCATATTATGTGGTTTCTCATCAGTTGCTGCTCCTCCTGACCCCAAACACAGGAGCAAAATAGTAGAGTGGGCTGCACTCAAAAGCAAATCATTGGACTTACTGAACTTTACTCTGGCTTTCCCAATACTGTTGGATCAATCCTGTTCCACACTCACTTTCTATCCACCTCTCAGTGCCAATGGAAAATTTTATGTCTACAGTTTTTGCAAAAGTGTGACATTAGGAAAATTTAGGAACAAGGACAAAGTTGAAGTTCTGGTGCTGAATGGACATAGTCTCCACTTTGCATAAAAGCTGCTGGGAGAAGGAACACTATTGATGAACTAATAAATTCTGCCGATTAATCAGAGCAAACTGCAGATTGTCCTTGTCTTTGACACTTCTGTGCAGCAACAATTCCCAACCTTAGAACATTCACATCTTGTTCTGAGCAGGAAGCTTGTGCAAATTAGCCAGTGACACTAAATGCCCTCAAGCAGACAAGTAAGGGCATGTTAAGGAAATTCTTTTAAAGGAATATTACCTATGGAGAATGACTCATCAATTTTGTTTGTTTTTGGTACAACTTAATCAAGATGTTATGAATCTTGTAACTATTGCAGCTTGTACTGGCCAGAAACAAACATGGTGCAATACAATTAAAAACTCTTGAGATTAAATTGTGAGGTAGACTGGCATTTTAAGCGGCTTTATATATTTCAGGAGAAAAATGGTCTGCCCACCATGTTCTGTTTTATCATTCACGGTTTGACTTCAATGAACTCTCAAATTCTGAGGTGAGTCTGTTCCCCCCACCATCCCTCAATACACACACATACACACTCTCTCTCTCTCACACACATTCCCCACCCCCACCCAAACACTCCTCCCCACACAAAAC
>NC_057730.1:58864985-58866710 GCF_004010195.1 Chiloscyllium plagiosum | reverse complement strand
CCTCCTCACACACATACACAGTTCCTTCCCCTCTCTCGCCCCCCTCCCACAAACAAACACACTATTTGCAGTATTACCCTTATCAATCCTCTCAGTTCTAAATGTTTTCCCAATACTGCAGTTAAACTGGCTGCCATGCTGATAGAAATTGAGAAAGATTCAGGAAGCTATATTTTGAAAACAGCTGTTTTGATCCATTTAATGAGCAATAGGATTCTTCTCAGTATGATCAATTTAATCTGATCTTACTTTCCTGCTCAGTAATCAGGATTATTCAGTGTAGCTTTTTTCAAATGGAAGTCATGTCTAACCAATTTATTAGAGTTCTTGGAAGGAATAAAATCACTCCTCAAGATATACCTCATTAACAAAGACTTTAGTCACCTACCCTAGTAGCTACTCATGTGGTTCTGTGTAGAATTTTGCTTGACATCACTCCAGGGAAAAGCCTTTGGACTTTGCACTGTATTAAGATGCTATATAAATCTGAGTTGTTGTTGTAGACAGATTCTAATAGCTTCCCCTTTAAGTCCTTCTGTTTATTTTCATGTAGTTTCAGAATGGGGAGAGAGGGATGAAAATGTGTTAAGTTTTTAATTTGTTATGGGGTATGTGTATTGCTACTGGGTCAGCATTTGTTGTGTGTCCCTAATTGCCCCTTGAATGGCTTGCATTTGAGAGGGCAGTTTAGAGTCACCCACTTTTCTGTGGGTTTGGGGTCACATGAAGGCCTGATCAGGTAAGGACAGTGGATTTCCTTCCTGAAAGGACATTATGGTTTTTATGAGAGTCAACAGAAATTATGCAGTCACCATGGGGGTTGGTTTAGTTTGGATGGTTGGCTCACAAAGCAGTGTGATGCTAACAGCACGGGTTCAATTCCTGCCCTATCTGAGATTGCTATGAAGGACTCTTCTTCACAAGGTCTCCCCTTGCCTGAGATGTGGTAGTCCTCAGGTTAAATATCCACCAGTTGTCTCTCTCTAATGGTCTGTTAAGACTATGGTGACTTGATACAATCATTGCGAGGCTAGCTTTTAATTCCATGGTTCATTGAATTTAAATTTCATGACACACCAGGTTGGGATTTGAGCCTATCCCCCAAAACATCAGTCTGGGGACTCGGGATTACTAACCTAATGATGTGACTATTGCACCACCACATCCACTTTGACATCTAAGTCTAAGACTTTAGTTAGGCCGTATTTAGGCCATGATTGAATTGAATTGAATTGAATTTATTATCACCTGTACCGAGGCACCGTGAAAAGCTTTGTCTTGTGAGCAATACAGGCAGAGCACATCGTTAAGTAGTATAGATAGTAAATAATAGGCAAATAGCAGCAAAAACAAAAACACAAGTACAGCTGAATATTAAGAATTTGTGAGTCCATTCAGTATTCTAACAACAGATGGGTAGAAACTGTTACGAAACCGGCTGGTGCGTGTGTTCAAGTTTCGGCACCTTCTCCCCGATGGTAGAGTTGTAGAAAAACATTGCCAGGGTGGGATGGATCTTTGAGAATGCTGGTGGCCTTTCCTTGACAGCGGGCCTGGTAGATGGATGCTATAGATGGGAGGTTGGCCTTTGTGATTGTCTGGGCTGAGTTCACCACTCTCTGTAACCGTCTCCGATCTTGAATGGTACAGTTGCCATACCAGGTAGCGATACATCCAGACAGAATGCTCTCGGTGACGCACCTATAAAAGTTGGCAAGGGTATTC
>NC_057730.1:58849878-58864901 GCF_004010195.1 Chiloscyllium plagiosum | reverse complement strand
TCCTGTCTGTAGTCTGTTTCATCGCCATCTGAGATTTGACCGACCATGGTGGTGTCATCAGTGAACTTGTAAATGGCATTAGTCTGGTATTTGGTGACGCAGTCATGGGTATACAGTGAGTACAGTAAGGGGCTGAGTACCCATCCCTGGGGGGCTCCAGTGTTGAGTGTTAGTGAGGATGAAATATTGTCCCCAATCTTCGCTGATTGTGGCCTGTGGGTCAGGAAACTGAGGATCCAGTTGCAGAGAGTGGCACTTAGTCCGAGATCACTAAGTTTAGTAATCAGTCTCGAGGGGATAATAGTGTTGAAGGCTGCATTGTAGTCAATGAGTAGGATTCTTACATAGCTGTTCTTGGTGTCTAGATGTTCGAGGGAGGACTGAAGGGCAAGTGATATGCCATCTGACGTGGACCTGTTGGTCTGATAGACAAATTGGAGGGGGTCAAGAGTAGTGGGGAGGCTGGAGTTGGTTAATGCCATGACCAGCCTTTCAAAGCACTTTATGACCACCGAAGTTAGGACCACTGAGCGGTAGTGATTGAGACATGCTGCATGAGCCTTCTTAGGCACAGGGATGATGTTGGCCTCTTGAAACAGGCCGGGACAGTGGCCTGCTGCAGGGAGAGGTTGAAGATGTCCGAGAAGACCTCTGCCAGTTGATCTGCGCATGCTCTGAGTGCACGGCCTGGTACTCCGTCTGGTCCCATCGCTTTCGTTGGATTCACACAGAGGAAAACTGATCTGACCTCTGATGCAGTGACTGTTGGAATAAGTTCGCCAGAACTTGTCAGTATAGGTGTTACCTATCTGCAGAAATTGTGCTCAAAGTGAGCATAGAAGGTGTTGAGACAATCTGGGAGGGATGTGTCATTGTCTGCTATCTTGCACTGAGACAGTTCTCCCGATGTTGGCACTAGCCCTCAGATGTTAGTGAGGAGACTTTGCAGGGTCGACAGGGCTGTTTGCTGTTGTTGTTTCAGGAGGCAGGGTTGATACCAGGTGATCCTTACGGTTTCATTTCTTTGTTGAAACTTGGTAGCAATTCATACAACTGGATGGCTTGCTAGGCCATGTCAGAGGCGTGTTAAGAGTCAACCACATTGCTGTGGGTTGGAGTCACATGTAGGCCAGACCAGGTAAGGGTGGAGATTCTGTTGCTAAACTGAACCAGATGGGTTTTTAATATCAAACATTACATGATCACCATTAGACTAGCTTTAATTCCAGATATTTCACCATCTGTCAGGATGGGATTCAAGCCCATGTCCCTAGAACATTAGGCTGAGCCTCTGGATTATGAGCTGAGGAACACTACCCCACGTCCCACTTTCCTGCGATGGTCACAAAGTTGGACATACTGATATAATTTGTACCTGATTGCTGTCCTGTAATTAACTCAATCCATTTAAGGCAAGAACCTTCTCTCATTCAGACTCACTAATGGATTTGCTTCAGCCGTGTCAATCAAATAGATCCTTAGAGTTGAGAGTGTGGTGCTGAAAAACTACAGCAGGTCAGGCAGCAACCGAGGAGCAGGAGAATTGACGTTTTGTGCATAAGCCCTTTATCAGGAATGAGGCTTGTGGGCCAGGGGGCTGAGAGATAAATGGGAGGGGGTGTGTGGCTGGGGGAAAGATAGCTGAGAATGCAAAAGGTAGATGGAGGTGGGGGAGAAGAGAGGACGGTGGAGTGGATAGATGGGAAAGATGTCCCACTCCACCACAGGTCAAGAGGGTGGTGCCGAGTTGGAGGCTTGGGACTGGGATAAGGTGGGGGGAGGGGAAATGATGAAACTGGTGAAATACTCCTTAATCCTGTGTGGTGGCAGGGTCCTAAGGTGGAAGATGAAGCGTTCTTCCTCCAGGTGTCGAGTGATTAGGGTTTGGTGATGGAGGAGGCCCAGGGCCTGCATGTCCTTGGTGGAGTGGGACGGGGAGTTGAAGTGTTCAGCCCCGGGGCAGGGGGGTTGGTTGGTGCGGGTGCCCCAGAGATGTTTTCTGAAACTATCCGCAAGTCAGCGTCCTGTCTCCCTGATGTAGAAGTGACCACATTGGGTGCAACGGATTCGGTACAGTAGATGACATTAGTGGAGGTGCAGGTAAATTTCTGTCGGATGTGGAAGGATCTTTTGGGGCCTCCGGCGGGGGGGGGGGGGGGGGGGGGGGGGGGGGGGGGGGGGGGGGGGGGGGGGGGGGGGGGGGGGGGGGGGGGGGATCTGACAAGGGTGCCATGGAGGGAATGGTTTCTCTGAAACACTGATAGGGTGGGGAGGGAAATGTATCCCTAGTGGTGGATCTGTTTGTAGGTGGTGGAAATGGCAGAGGATGATTTGACGTATGCGGAGGTTAGTGGGTGAGGACCAGGAGAATTCTGTCCTTGTTGCATTGTAAGTGGTGGGGTTCAAGGGCGGAGGTGCAGGAAGTTGAGGAGATGCACTGGAGGGCATCATCAACCACATGGGAGGGGAAATTGCGATCTTGGAAGGGGTGTTCAACATGGAATTGGTCATCCTGGGAACAGATGCAGTGAAGGTGGAGGAATTGGGAATAAGGGATGGCATTTTTACAGGAGGCAGAGTGGGAGGAGGTGTAGTTCAGGTAGTTGTGGGAGTCGGTGGGCTTGTAGTAGATGTCCATGGTTAGTCAGTTGTTGGAGATGGAGATACAGACGTCCAGGAAGAGGAGGGAGATGTCTGAGATGATCCAGGTTGGGGTGAAAGGTGTTAGTGAAGTTGATGAACTGTTCAACCTCCTTGTGGGAGCATGAGGTGGCGCTGATATAGTCATCATGTAGCAGAGGAAAAGGTGGGGGATGGTGCAGGTGTAGCTGCGGAAGATGGACTATTCCACGTATCGACAAAGAGGCAGGCATAGCTGGGTCCTATATTGGTGCCCATGGCTACCCCTTTGGTTTGGAGGAAGTGGAAGGATTTGAAGGGGAAGTTGTTAAGGGTGAGGACTGGTTCGGTCAGGCAAATGAGGGTACCAGTGGAAGAGTACTGGTTGGGACGGCCAGGGTAACAAAAGTCTTGGAGGAGGTGAAGGGCGTGGGTAGTGTCCCGAATGTAGGTGGGGATGTCCTGGACTAAGGGGGACAGGACGGTGTCAAGATATAAGGCAAATGTGAGGACTGCAGATGCTGGAAACCAGAGTCTAGATTAGAGTGGTGCTGGAAAAGCACAGCAGGTCAGGCAGCATCTGAGGAGCAGGAGAATCAACGTTTCGGGCAAAAGCCCTTCATCAGTGTCAAGATATGCTGAGCTGAGTTCAGTGGGGAAGGAGCAGGCTGAGACAGTGGGTCGACCAGGGCAGTCGGGTTTGTGAATCTTTGGTCGGGTGTAGAATTGGGTTCATGGATGATGAGTTTGGAGGCTGAGGATGGGAGATCCCCAGAGGAGAAGAGATTGTGGATGGTCTGGGAGATGATGGTTTGGTGATGGGAGGTGAAGTTGTAGTCGAGGGGGCAGTAGGAGGAGGTGTCTGCAAGTTGGCGCCAGGCTTCAGTGGTGTAGAAGTCGGTGCGCCAAACTACCACAGTGCCCCCCTTGTCTGTGGATTTGATGGTGAGGTTGGAGTTGGAGCAGTGAGAGTGGAGGGCTGCGCATTGTGAGGGTGGGAGGTGGAGTGGGTGAAAGGGGTGGACAGGTTGAGGCAGTTGATGTCATGGTGGCAGTAAGAAATCAGGAGGTCAAAGGTGTGTAACAGGCCAGCATGAGGGTGTGGATGAAGTATGTTGGAGGCGGGAGAAGGGGTCCTTGGTGGGTGTGCAGGAATCCTGATTGAAAAAGTGGGCCCAGAGGCGAAGGTGGTGGAAAAGATCTTCAATGTCGCAATGCATGTCGAACCCTGCCACATGTGATGTCACTCACTGGAACTCAGGCGGTGATGTCTCTGACATCACACGTTACATGACTTCTGCCCCCATGGTGACGACATTCCTGACCCCACAACCACGCCCATTCCAGTAGCAGTCTCCAACCTGTCCCCAACTCCAACCCCACACCAGGTTCTAGCTCCCAGCCCTGCCTTGGTTTTACTATTCCCCCAGACCTCTCCCTCACTGAGGATGAACACTCAGTCCTCAGCAAAGACCTCACCGTCATTCCTCTACACTCCCGGATTAACGAGTTTGACATGTGTTGCAACATTGAACATTTCTTCCACCTCATCCATCGTCTTTCAGTCCATCATCTTTCCCATCTATCCGCTCCATCCTCCTCTCTGACCTGTCACCTTCTCCCCACATTCATCCATCTATCACATTCTCAGCTACCTTTCTCCCAGCCCCACCCCCCTCCCATTTATCTCTCAGCTCCCCGCCCCACAAGCCTCATTCCTGATGAAGGGCTTATGCCCGAAACGTCGATTTTCCAACTCCTTGGATGCTGCCGGACCTGTTGTGCTTTCCCAGTACCACACTCTTGACTCTGATCTCCAGCATCTGCAGTCCTCACTTTCTCCAAATAGATCCTATTTCAATAAAGAGAATATTGGCAGCTAACTCCCCCAAGCAGAAGCTGGTCGTGATTTGCACCACATACAACATACCAATATAAGTGGCTAGCACACATTTTGTATAAGGCTTATTAAATACCTAAAACATATTAAATTTCAGAGCTATTGCATCCTGTAACTCAGGCAGTGCCTGGGTCTGTGATTATAAAGTAGTACATTTGAACATCATCCATCATCTACATCTCCCAGAAAATCCCTTGGTTCTGAAAGGTCAGTCAGCCATCTGGTTCACTAACTCCTCAACCCCAGTTTAGAGTTTCTGACATGTCATTACAGCCCATCCAGATCACTGGGAAATTGTTAATAGTTACTCAGGAACACCGCAGAGGTCAACACCCTTGACTACTCACTCTGCTAAAACAGTTTGAAGTCTGTTTACTGCATTTGAAAGTCTGAAGAATTTAAAAGTAGAAGATCAAGCTTGTTGCTAACAGCCCAAAGGGGTTGAAACTCCAAAATGATCAACATTGAGGATTACTGTAAATGTCACAGGATCATAAAATAGAAATAAACTACTGTTTAGAACATGCTTTTGTCTTAACCAGTTCATTTCATTTTCCTTTCCTGGAATAAAGAATAAAGTCTAAATTTAATTCAACATTTCAATGAGATAAACCTTCAAACTAAAGCAGGTGTAATAATTATATTTATTAGTCGTTTATTTAAAAGTTAATAAATTATTCCTGTTCTCAGTACTTTTCTGGATGAGTAGCTAAGCGCTGGTATTACCCAATGAGGAATCATACACAATTGAACAATAAAAAGGTGAAGCTGAGTGAGAGGAGAGCACATGACCCATAGACAGAGCCTCAGTATCAGAACTAGAGCTCAGTAATTATACATAGCTGTGAGGAAGACACATCCACTTTGAAAACTCATGGTTCTTTAACAACAAAAGATGCATCTCCTATTAGTTGTAACTCAATGGCTAAAAAAAGATCATAAATATTAATGATTATAAAACCTGGAAAAGAAAATAACCTTCTCCTTCAGAAAGATCATTAATCGTTTCTAATGAAGAAACAAAGTTTAGAAGATAAAGTGAAACTCAGGGAAAGCTGCTTCTAAACACTTTTCAAGAGAAACAGTCTGGCTAAAAATTAATCTTCAGGTCAGTGATAAATTATCACAGATTCATAATAAGCAAGAATTCTACGACCAGTTTTTAAGTAACAAATTGAAAGAGGTGAGGTTGAATCTTCAACACTGTGTTAAAATCCACTTACTGATGGTAACTGGTTAGTGAACAGGGACATTTTAACATCATTGCATTTTATGCTCTGATGAGTACAATTAAGAGAATTGTGAATTATTAAGGGCACTTATCTTTGATTCACTTCACTTCTGAAGAACAGTCACATCGGACTCAAAACATTAATTTTGTTTCTCTCTGCACAGATGCTGCCAGCTGTACTGAGCTTCTCCAGTTTGTTTGTTGTTTATATTTCTCTGATATTCTCCCTCCAGCATGAGTGAGATGAATCCCCCCTTGCCATTTTAACTCCTCAGTAATTCTATCTTTGTACAGTTCACACCTGCATGAAGATCCACAACTCCTTGCTGCCCGTATCCCTAC
The DNA here is from genome assembly GCF_004010195.1 of Chiloscyllium plagiosum. Taxonomy (NCBI): domain Eukaryota; kingdom Metazoa; phylum Chordata; class Chondrichthyes; order Orectolobiformes; family Hemiscylliidae; genus Chiloscyllium; species Chiloscyllium plagiosum. Next base: position 58,858,809 of record NC_057730.1, on the reverse strand, counting down.
AGCTCCCTCTCCTGGATTCTGGGAGACTAATCGTGTCTGAGAGGGATCCCTTCAGGGATACGTAGACTCTTCCTCTCCCAGAGCACATCTCCATGGCAATGTGAACCACATGGGCTTATATCCAGGAAGAAATGCTGATTAGTTTCCTTAGAGACTCTAATTTCCTTTTATCTTGGAAGTAAATGGACTGTTTTAGCAGAACATAAAATTCTGCTCACAACACAAAATTCTCAACAGTTATCTGGGATTCAGAAAACTCACAGTTTATCTACTGTTTACCGTGTAGGCTGCTGCTATTGTCTCCAAGTGTTTTTTTTTCAATTCACTCATTGGACGCGGGTGTCATTGGCTGGGCCCAGCATTTATTGCCCACCCCTAGTTGCCCTTGGGAAGGTGGGGGTGAGCTGCCTTCTTGAACCATTGCAGTCCATGTGCTGTAGGTTCATACACAATGACATTAGGGAGGACTTAACAATCTATGTCCCCTTTAATCTCTAACAAACCACCTAGACTGCTATCAGGCAGACCTCAGAACATGAATCTCTTCATTTTTCCTTAAATTAAAAGTATAATCCCAAAACGTAGCAATCATATAAACCTCATAACTGTAATACTTAGCACTCGGAAACCTGATCAAAGGAGCCACACTGCATTCATCACCACGTTACCGATCTTCTTCCACTTCCCACCCGTTGTTTGAGAACGTTGGCTGACTCACTGCCTTGTTCCTACAGCAGTCTAACTATTGTTGCACAGCTCAACAATCCATTGCTATTTTGAGATCCTGGCTGGACAGTATTGAATGGAATCTCAGAAACTGCCAAGAAACTCAAAGCAAATCTTAATCAAGTCTGATCCCTCGCACATCCATGACAGCATTCATGTAGAGCTGTCAGACATCGATGCCACCCCAACCTCACGGTTTTGTGAAGGGTAGGTCGTGCCTCACAAACCTTATTGAGTTCTTTCAGATGGTGATGAAACAGGTGAATGAGGGTAAAGCGGTTGATGTGGTGTTTATGGATTTCAGCAAGGTGTTTGATAAGGTTCTCCACGGTAGGCTATTGCACAAAATACGGCGACATGTGATTGAGGGTGATTTAGCAGTTTGCATCAGAAATTGGCGAGCTGAGAGAAGACAGAGGGTGATGGTTGATAGGAAATATTCATCATTGGAGTTCAGTTACCAGCGGGGTTCTGCAAAGATCTGTTTTGGGGCTATTGTGATTTGTCATTTTTATAAATGACCTAGATGAGGGGGTAGAAGGATGGGTTAGTAACTTTGTGGATGACACTGAGGTCAGTGGAGTTGTGAACAGTGCTGAAGGATGTTGTAGGTTACAGAGGGACATAGATAAGCTGCAGAGCTGGGCTGAGAGGTGGCAAATGGAGTTTAATGCGGAAAAGTGTGAGGTGATTCAGTTTGGAAGGTGCAGCATGAATACAGAGTACAGGGCTAATGGTAAGATTCTTGGTAGCGTAGATGAGCAGAGAGATCTCGGTGTCCATGTACATAGATCCCTGAAAGTTGCCACCCAGTTTCATGGGATTGTTAAGAAGGCGTACAGTGTGTTAGCTTTTATTGGTAGAGAGATTGAGTTTCAGAGCCATGAAGTCATGTTGCAGCTGTACAAAACCCTGGTGCAGTCGCACTTGGAGTATTGCGTACAGTTCTGGTCACTACATTGTAGGAAGGATGTGGAAGCATTGGAAAGAGTTCAGAGGAGATTTACTAGGAAGTTGCCTGGTATGGAGGGAAGGCCTTATGAGGAAAAGCTGAGGGACTTGAGGCTGTTTTTGTTAGAGAGAAGACAGTTGAGAGGTTAATAGAGACATACAAGATAATCAGAGGATTAGATAGAGTGGACAGTGAGAGCCTTTTAGCTCGGATGGTGATGGCTAGCATGAGGGGACATAGCTTTAAATTGAGGGGTGATAGATATAAGACAGATGTCAGAGGTAGTTTCTTTACTCAGAGAATAATAAGGGCATAGAATGCACTGCCTGCAACAGTAGTAGATTTGCCAACTTTATTGGCATTTAAATGGTCATTGGATAAATATACGGATAATAATGGAATAGTGTAGGACAGATGGGTTTCAGATTGATTTCACAGGTCAGGGCAACATCGAGGGCCGAAAGGCCTGTACTGCTCTACAGTGTTCTATGTTCTATGTTGTAACCTCAAATCAACTCATGAGTGACAAGAATATTTGGATGTTTGCAGGCTGAAAGCAACACATCAGCTGCCTGGAGGTCTGTACACATCAATATAAATATCTTCATCAATATCAGCACTATTCTTCATCAGCCGCTCATTGATCAAACAGAAACTTGTGTGGTTTGAAAACTTGAAAGGCCAGAATGAAAGGAGCCCAGATTTCTCGGACAGCTCTGGGGTTGGAAGAGATTACAGAGGGGGGGGGGGGGGGGGAAATAGGAAGGGGGAATAAGAGATAAGAATGTGATGTGGTAGGGGATAGGGGAGGGGTCAGGGATAGGGAGAGGTTACAGAGATGGGGTTGTAGGTACTACAGAAGGTCGAGGACTCAGAGAGACTGGGAACCAAGGATGAGGATTTTAAAAATCATTGCACTGTTTTACTCAGGAGCCATTATAGGTCAGTAAACAGAGTGTAGGGAGTGCTGCCTGCTCATTGCTCACCAGCTCCCTGGTTCTGATACTGGACTTATGTAGTGGAAAAGAAAACGGAGGCAGACACTTCAGAGGCAAAGAAAACTCTTTGTTTTATTGATAACAAGCAAATCGAATATATGTACAGCAATGGGAAAAACATTAATATTTCAAAATCCAACTATTATAGATCAAAATCAAATGTCTGAGACTTGTCTGACAGGTAACTTGAATGCCAGTCAATCCTTATAGCCCAGACTTGATATCGCGTGTTTAAAATCACAGTGATTAATTGCTAACTAATGGGTGACAGAGAAAAGAGAGAAAGAAAGAGAGGGAAAAAAAACCAAAACTCGCTAATCCAAGAGTCCCACCCTGCTTCCCTTCCCTGAGGATGCCCTGCACTGATGGCCCCAAAGCCCACCTCCCCTTACCCTAACTGACCAAGCTGGGACAGAGGGTCTTGATGACCTTGGGCTCGTCCCTGGACTAGAAGGTGGTCTTGGCTTGCTCTTGTCTGGAGCTGGGTTCTGCTGCGGACTGCGAAGGCTGATTCTCCTGTTGTCTTGGACGGTAGTGGATGTTGCTGGTGCTGCTCTGGTCGCTGTCTTAGCTCTCTGGATGCTTTTGGTTAGCTCCAGTTGGCAGGTGGAGATTTGTGGTTAGTGGGTGGTATTCAGTGGTTGTGAGGATCATGTGGCATGTCTTCTTTATTTTTCTCTCTGGTTTAGAGACCAGGGCTCCTAGTTATACCCAACTGCAGGTCCCTTATCTCCCTTATTTTAATCGCTGAGCTGTTGTTCCTCCTGGAGGTGCTGAATGAGCCTCCTGATTACTGGATGAGGTGTACAGTGGGTAAATGGTTTTTTGATGGTTTGAAATGTCCAGTATTTCCCATGAATGGGTGCTCGTTAAAAGTTTGACTAGTATTGTAAAAGCTCTTACAACCAAAAGCAAACCAGGTTTACATGTAGCAAAATGGTGTGGAATGCTTGGTATTTCTGTGCCTGAGCACTGAGTGAAAGTCAAATAGCTCAGTACCTCTGTAGTTTCCAGAAGATCCGAGGTTGCAGTCTGACTTTCACTGTTTTAAGCTGGGGCGTGAATAGGGCTTCCTTTAGCTTTCCAGATAGCTGCTCCTCAGCTTATCAGTCCCAACCAGCTTTCCCTAGTTCAGTTGAGGCCCATAGCTTCTTGAGTCCAAAGGTTCAGTGAACTTTAGTCCATTGTACTTTCCATAAACTTACATCCAAAGTTCAGAGGGTTTTAGTCCAGAGTTTATCCACAAGCTGATGGGGAGTGTTGCCCTCACCTTACACAGAGGTGGTCGCTAAACAAGAATTTGAAAGAGTTTGGATAGAAGTGGTTAAACTTGGATGTTAGGGTGTGTTAGAAAGGTCAAGCCCAGGGACAACAAAGTCCTGTGTGAGGGTTTTTGCAGCAGATGGGTTGAGAAAAGGACAGAGTTGGACAGTGTTACTGAAGTGAAAACATGATATGGAGGTATTGGACTGGGATGGACAAAGTTAAAAATCACACAACGCCAGGTTATAGTCCAATGGGTTTATTTGGAAGCACTAGCTTTCAGAGCGCTGCTCCTTCATCAGGTAGCTAGTGGGGCAGGATCATAAAACACAGAATTTATTGCAAAAGATCATAGTGTCATGCAAAGGATACGATATATTGAACAAACCTAGATTGCTGTTAAGTCTTTGTTCTTTCAGAAGGAGTTGCAAGGTTTGGTTCATTAATATGTAAATCCCAGAACTTCTTTCAAGTCACATTCCTGAGATAATTTAAGATTTTATTAAGAAAAGGTGACATTTCAGCAGACAATGCATTAAAGGTATGAGGTTAGAGTCCGTCTGTATTCCAATCTTGAGTCGGATTGGTTCTATTCCCAAAGTAGGAATTAATAAAATGTCACATGGATTGACTGCCTGCAGATTGTATGCTCTTTGAATAAAATAGAATGTAACTGCAAATACAATTCTGCAATTGCAAATTCACCTCATAGACCTATATGTGTATGTGCGCACATGTGAGGGAGAGAAAGAGAGAGAGAGTGTGTGTGTGTGTCTGTGTGCGTGCATGTGAGGGAGAGAAAGAGAGAGAGAGTATGTGTCTGTGTGTCTGTGCCTGTGTGTCTGTGTGAGTGTGTGTCTGTGTGTGTGTCTGTGTGTGTGTATGTGTGTCGTGTGTGTGTGCGTGCGAGAGTGTGTATGCTTACTTGGGTAGGGTATGTGCATAAGTGTGACAGAATATAATCCTGTGAGAGAGTGTGCACATGGGTGAGAGTGTGTGGGATGTATGTGTGTGTGTCTGAGAGACAGCGTGTGTATGAGAGAGGGTTTGTATGAGTGTGTGAGCACGTAAGAGTGTGTGTGAATGTGTAGGTGAGAGTTTATAGTGCAGTGGGGTTACCTATAGTGTGGCATGAGCCCAAGATTCCGGTTGAGGCTATCCTCATGAGTAGCGAACTTGGCTATCAGCCTCTGCTTGGCCACTCTACATTGTTGCATATCCCGAATACTGTCTTGGAGGACGGTCACCTGAAGATCCAAGGCTGAATGTACCGGACTGCTGAAGTGTTCCCCGACTGGGAGAGAACATCCCTTTCTGGCTCTTGTTGCACGGTGTCCATTAATCCATTGTCATAGCGTCTGCTTGGTCTCACCAATGCACCATGCCTCAGGGTATCCTTGCCTGCAAGGATAGACAACATTGGCCAAGCCAGATGAGTACCTGCTGTGTACATAGTGGGTGGTGTCCCCACGTGTAATGGTGGTATCCATGTTGACAATCTGACACGTCTTGCAGCGGTTGCCATGACAGAGTTGTACGGTGTTGATGTCAATGTTGTCCTGAAGGCTGGGCAATTTGCTGTGAACAACAGTCTGTTTAAGCTTTGATGATTGTTTAAAGGTGAGAAATGGAGGCATCAGGAAGGTCTTGGTGAGGTGCTCATCCTCATCGATAATATGTTGCAGGCTGTGAAAAACATGACATAGTTTCTCTGTTCCCGGGAAGTACTGGACAACAAAGGGTACCCTATCAGTCACATCGGACATGGGATCCTGACCCACTAGTCACCTGATGAAGGAGCAGCGTTCTGAAAGCTAGTACTTCCAAATAACCGACTGAACTGAAAACAGACAGCTTTTATGACAGTGAGGATTTGTGGTTAGAAATGTATCTTTGGTGAATCATGCCATCAAGAATACATACAGTCTGGCTCAGCATCAGGTAATTGCCAGGGAGATAGAGGGAACTGGTGGTTATGAATGTTGATTATGTTGGGGATTGGTTTGATTGCTGTAAAAATTCAGCTGATGGGAATTTCTGCTGCCTCATACCATCATCTAACACAAGAAACCTGAGGCTGTTCAGATGCTGTTTGAACCTCTCAAGAAGGCTCTGGCTGGTGGACCCAATTTTATTTTTCATTCATTAGAATCAGAGAAACTTAAGTACAGAAAAGTCCCTTCAGCCCATTGAGTCCTTACTTACAAACACTGCACTAAATCCATACTAATCCTACTTTCCCAAACTAGATCCAAAGCCTTAAATGTTATTACATGTCAAGTGCCCATGCAAGTACTTTTTAAAGGTTGTGATGTGTCCCCCCTTAACTACCTTCCCAGGCAGTGCATTCCAGATTCCCACCACCCTCTGAATGAAAACATTTTTCTCAAATTCCCTCTAAACCTCCTGCCTTTCTTTTGAAGATTGTGCCCCTTTGTTATTGACCCTTCAACTAAGGGGAACAGCTGCTCTCAATCCACCCTGTCTCTGCCTCTGTATTCTTACACACCTCGATTAAGTCCATCTCAACTTCATTTGTACCATTTATAAATATCAGAAATAATGTGACGAGAGCAGATTAATTAGCAACATTGTGGTGTGAGATCCTTTGGGGAACAGTGTTTATTAATATCGTAGAATTCTTCATTAAGGCAGAGAGTGACACAATTAAATTTGAAATTAGGGTCCTGAACTTAAAAAAAGTTAATATTGATGGTATGAGGCATGCATTAGCTTGGATAAATTGGCCAAGGATACTTTAGGGGCTACAGAAGTCATAGAGTCCCTAGAATGTGGAAACAGGCCATTGGCCCAACAAGTCCACACTGACCCTCCAAAGAGTAAGCCACCCAGACCCATCCCCCTACCCTATTACTTTACATTTACTCCTGACTCATGCACCTAACATAAACATCCCTGAACACTATGGGCAATTCAGCATGGTCAATTCACCTAAACTGCACATCTTTGAGTTGTGGGAGGAAACCCATGCAGACTCAGGGAGAATGTGCAAACTCCATACAGTCAGTTGCCCAAGGATGGAATTGAACCCTTGTACTGTGAGATACTGTGCCGCCATTGATGGTTGATAGACAATGGCAGACATTTAAAGAACACATGGATGAATGTCAATAATTGTATATTCCTATCTGGTTTAAGAGTTAAACAGGGAAGGTGGTTCAACCATGAGTAACAAGGTAAATCAGGATCAGTGTTGAAGCCAAAGAGGAGGCATATAAATTGGCCAGAAAAAGCAGCAAACCTGAGGACTGGGAGAAATTTAAAATTTAACAGGAGAGGACAAAGAGTTTAATTCAGAAGGGGAAAATTGAATATGAAAGTAAGCTTGTGGAAAACATAAAAACTGACTGAAAAAACTTCTATAGATATGTGAAGAGAAAAAGAACTGGTGAAGACAAATGTAGGTCCTTTGCAGTTAGAATCAGGTGAATTCATAATGAACAACAAAGAGATGGCAGACCGGTTAAAGAAACACTTTGGATCTGTCTTCACTAAGGAGAACACAATAACCTTCAAGAAATGCTCGGGGACAGAGGATCAAGCATGAAGGAGGAACTGAAGGAAATCCTTATTAATCAGGAAATGGTATTGGGGAAATTGATGGGATTAAAACCTGATAAGTCCCCAAGGCCTGATGCTTTGTATCTCAGAGTACTTAAGGAACTAGTCCTAGAAATCGTGGATGCATTGGTGATCGTTTTCCAGCATTCTGTAGACTCTGGAAGATTTCCAATGGATTGGAGGGTGGCTAATGTAACTCCTCTATTTAAAAAAGGAGGGAGAGAGAAAATAGGGAATTATGGCCCTGTTAGCCTGACATCAATAGTGGGGAAAATGCTGGAGTCAATCATTGAGGATGTAATAACTGAGCATTTGGAAAGCAGTGACAGGATTGGTCCTAATCAGCATGGATTCACTAAAGGGAAATCATGCTTGATAAAGCACTAGAATTTTTTGAGGCTGTGACCAGCAGTGTAGACAATAGTGAATCAGTAAATGTTGTGTATCTGGAGTTTTAAAAGGCTTTGACAAGGTTTCACACAAGAGATTAGTGAGGAAAATTAAAGCTCATGGTATTGGAGCTAATGCATTGATATGGATAGACAACTGGTTGGCAAAAAGGAAGTAGAGAGTTTAAATAAATCAGACCTTTTCGGACTGGCAAGCAGTGACAAGTGGGATGCTACAGGGTTCAGTGCTGGGACCTCAACTGTTCACAATATACATTAACAATATACATTAGCAATATACAATATACAGTAACAATTTGGATGAAGAATTGAATGCAATATAAAAAAACAAAGAACAATACAGCACAGGAACAGGCCCTCAAAGACTGTGCTGACACATTTTGCCATTCCATACTAAAGCTGTCTGCACTTACAGGATCCGTATCCCTTTAGTCCCTTCCTATTCCTGTGTTTGTCCAGGTGCTTCTTGAATGCTGCTATTGTGTCTGCTCCCACCATCTCCTCTGGCAGCACTTTCCAGGCACTCACCGTCCTTTGTGTGAAAAATTGCCTTGCACATCTCTTTTAAATTTCCTCCCTTGCACCTTGAACCTGTGTCCCCTAGTAATTGACCTCACCATTCTGGGAAAAAGCCTCATACTTTCCATTCTATCCATGCCATTCACAATCTCATAAACCTCTATCAGGCCGTCCCCCCCGTCCCCCCCCCACCCCCCCAACCTCCTGCATTCCAGTGAAAACAAACCCAGTCTATCCAGTTAACTTTGTACACCCCAGCCCAACACCAGCATCTCCAGATCATGACCAGTCTATCCAACCTTTCCTCATAGCTAAAACCCCCAAACCAGCCAACATCCTGGTAAACCGTTGTGGTTCTGTTCACCGAGCTGGGAATTTGTGTTGCAGACGTTTCGTCCCCTGTCTAGGTGACATCCTCAGTACTTGGGAGCCTCCTGTGAAGCGCTTCTGTGATGTTTCCTCCGGCATTTATAGTGGTTTG
>NC_057730.1:58840924-58847978 GCF_004010195.1 Chiloscyllium plagiosum | reverse complement strand
TCCACATTGATGCCCTGGGGTTGAAGTGTTCCGAGGCAGAAGATGAGGCGTTCTTCCTCCAGGCGTCTGGTGGTGAGGGAGAGGCGGTGAAGGAGGCCCAGGACCTCCATGTCCTCGGCAGAGTGGGTGGGGGAGTTGAAATATTGGGCCACAGGGCAGTGTGGTTGATTAGTGCGGGTGTCCCGGAGATGTTTCCTAAAGCGCTCTGCAAGGAGGCGGTCTCCTCTACATTGGGGAAATGTCGGCGGATGGTTTGGTTTATGCGAAGGTTGGTAGGGTGGAAGGTGTGCACCAGGGGCGTTCTGTCCTTGTTGCGGTTGGAGGGGTTGGGTCTGAGGGCGGGGGTGCGGGATGTGGATGAGATGCGTTGGAGGGCATCTTTGACCACGTGGGAAGGGAAATTGCGGTCTCTAAAGAAGGAGGCCATCTGGTGTTTTCTGTGTGGAACTGGTCCTCCTGGGAGCAGATACGGTGGAGGCGGAGGAATTGGGAATACGGGATGGCATTTTTGCAAGAGGTAGGGTGGGAAGAGGTGTAATCCAGGTAGCTGTGGGAGTCGGTGGGTTTGTAGAAAATGTCGTATTCCCAATTCCTCCGCCTCCAACAACGAAACGTCTGCAACACAAATTCCCAGCTCGGCGAACATCTTCTCCCAAACTTTGAACATCCTGGTAAACCTTTTTTGTACCCTCTCTCAAGCATCCATATCCTTCTGGTCGTGTGGAGACCAGAAATGCACGTAATATTCCAAGTCTGGCCAAGTAATATCTCCACATTTGCAGATGACACTATCTGGGAGGCAGTGTGTGCTGTGCGAAGGATGCTAGGAGGCTGCAGGGTGACTTAGTGGACTTAGCAGATTGGCTAAGTGGACAAATACTTGGCAAATGTGGTTAAATGTGAGATTATCCACTTGGGTCACAAAAACAGGATGACAGATTATTGTCTGAATGGGTGCAGTTTAGGAGAAGGTGAGGTGCAACCAGACCTGGGTGTCATGGTGGAACAGTTGCTGAAGGTTGGCGCAGAGGTGCAGCAGGCAGTGAGGAAAGCTAATTGTGTACTGGCCTTCATAGCGAAAGGATTTGAGTATCGGAGTAAGGATGTATTGCTGCTGTTATACAGGGCCTTGCTGAGGCCACACCAGGAGTATGGTGCATAGTTTTGGTCTCCTAGTCTGAGGAAGGACATTCTCGTTATTGAGGGAGTCCAGTGAAGGATCACCAGACTGATTCCCGGGATGGCAGGACCGACACATGAGGAAAATAGTAGAAAATGAGTACCACAGATGCTGAATATCAGAGTCGAGAGTGTGGTGCTGGAAAAGCACAGCAGGTCAGGCAACATCCAAGGAGCAGGAGAATCGATGTTTTGGGCCAATGCCCTTCATCAGGGTTCCTGAAACATTGATTCTCCTTTCTCAACTCTGACCTATGAGGAAAGTCTGGGTTCATATTCACTGGAATTTAGAATAATATGGGGGAGGGGTCTCATAGAAATATATAAAATTCTGTTCGGACTAGACAGGCTCGATGTGCGAAAAATGTTCTCAATATTGAGGAAGTCCAGAACTAGGGGTCACAGTCTAAGAATAAGGGGTAAGCCATTCAAGACTGAGATGAGGAAAAATGTCTTCACTCAGAGAGTGGTGAACCTGTGGAATTCTCTCCCACAGGAAGCTGTTGGGGCCAGTTCATTAGATAGATTCCAGAGGGAGCTGGACATGGCCCTTGCAGCTAAAGAGATCAAGGGCGGGAATGGGATACTGAGATTGCATGATCAGCCATGATCATATTGGATGGTGGTACAGGCTTGAAGGGCTGAATGGCCTACTCCTGCACCTATTTTCTATGTTTCTAATAAGGGCTGCAGCACTGATCCCTATGGTATACCACTGCAGTGCAGTCACACAAACACCTAGTCTATCTCACCTCTATCTCCTGTCACTGAGCCTATATTAGGATCATAGAATCCTTATAGTGTAGAAATATGCGATTCAGCCCATGTATTTTGCACTGACTGTCCAAAGAGTATCTCACACAGACCCCACCCCCACACCTACCATGGTCAATCCACCTAACCTGCACAACTTTGGACTGTGGGAGGAAACCAGAGCACCCGGAGGAAATCCATGCAGACACGGGGAGAATGTGCAAACTCCACACAGACAGTCACCTGAGGCTGGAATCAAACCCAGGTCCTTGGTATTGTCAGGCAGTAGTGCTAACCACTGAGCCACTGTGCTGCTGATGGATTTTGGATCCATTTTACCAAGTTACCATGAGCTTTTATTTTCTTTATCAGTTTTCTAAAGTCCTAATACTTGCCAAAGGCCTTGTTGAAATCCATATAATCTACGTTAACTGCCCTATCTTCATCTAAACACTTTGTCACCTCCTCAAACAATTCCACTTGATTTGTCAGGCAGGACCTCTTGTTGACAAAGGAGAAAGTGAGGACTCAGAGTCAAAAAGTGTGGTGCTGGAAAAGCACAGCAGGTCCGGCAGCATCTGAGGAGCAGGAGAATTGATGTTTCAGGCAAAAGCCATTCATCGGGAATGTCCTGATGAAGGATTTATGCCTGAAACATCAATTCTCTTGCTCCTCGGATGCTGCCGGACCTGCTGTGCTTTTCCAGTGCCACACGTTTTCTCTCTCGTTGACAAAGCCATGCTGATTATCCCCGATCAAAACTTGCCTCTCCAAGTGGAGATTAATTTTCTCCTTCAGAATTTTCTCCAATAGTTTCCTGACCATTGATGTTAGACTCACTGATCTGTCATTCCCTGGTCTAACTCTACGACCTTTCTTGTAAAGTGGAACTAAATTCCCTGTCCTTCAGGCCTCTGCACATCCCCTATGGCCACAGAGGAATTGCAAACTTAGGTCAGAATTGCTATAATTTCCTCCCTCTATTCTCACACTTGGGTTATGACCTATCCACACTTGGGGATTTGTCCACTTAAAAGCCTACAGTCATTATTAATAAATTGATCCTCACTGTCACCTCGAGCATCATCTAGTTTCATTCCCCAGAATTCAGAAAGCCACTGTACTGTACTTTGTTGGACTTTCTATGTATTTATATGAAGTGCTCTTCTGAACACATTTTTTTTTAGATTATATTAGATTAGATTACAGTGTGGAAACAGGCCCTTCGGCCCAACAAGTCCACACCGACCCGCCGAAGCGAAACCCACCCATACCCCTACATTTACCCCATACCTAACACTACGGGCAATTTAGTATGGCCAATTCACCTGACCCTGCACATCTTTGGACTGTGGGAGGAAACCGGAGCACCCGGAGGAAACCCACGCAGACACAGGGAGAACGTGCAAACTCCACACAGTCAGTCGCCTGAGGCGGGAATTGAACCCGGGTCTCTGGCGCTGTGAGGCAGCAGTGCTAACCACTGTGCCAACGTGCCGCTCACATTTCAAGATATCTGTCCTACCAAATTTTTTACATGGTGACTATCCCAGCTAATGTGGGGTAGTTGAAATCCATTAATTTCATTACCTTATTATTATTTTTACACACCTCATTGACTTGTCTATATATCTGCTTTTTGATTGCACACTGACTGTTTGGGGGCCTATCATACACTCTCAGCAATGTGATTACACCATCTTGTCTATCCACAAAGCCTCATTTGAAGACCCTCCCAAGATATCATCCCTCCTTATTGCAGTAACTGACTCCTGAATGAATAATTTTACCCCACCTCCACTTTTACACACTCCACTCTCCTACCTGAAGATTGAATGCTGGACTTGATGGGCTGAATGGCCTAATTTCTGCTCCTATGTCTTATGGAATGTTGAGTTGCCAGTCTTATACTTCCCTCAACCACAACCACAACTCTGTGATAACAACAGTATCACAATTCCATGTGTCAATCCATAACTCCTCTGTCTCCCCTCAAATACTCCTAATGTGACAGTAGTGACCATCCAGCCTCACCTTACTCCCATGGAACTCAAGATGACTGAGCTCCTTCTACTTTGGTTCCTTGACTAAAGTATTTTGTGTCCCAATTAACACACTGTGTCCCATTCCTCTACCAAGCCCATTCATGGGACATTACCATCACTGTCTCTGCCAGCATTTATTTCCTAACTGTTGTTACTTACTTGGATACGTTTCAAGAAGCTTGACATTTGACTTACAAAAAACAGAAAAACTGCATGTGTTTTGAATAGATTAAAACTACAGATTTCCATTTTACTCTAATTTTGCAACTATGGCATTGAAACCCACAGTCCCGATCTGTTGAAGCAGTTGTGTGTTAAGAACCTAACACGCCGAAGTTGACAGTTTGAAACTGGCTTCCAACATGCTGTGAATTTCACTGATTTTGAAGCCTCTTTCCTCAGCTTCCATTTCCTCCACTTATTAAGGAGCTGCAGAAAGTTAGTTGAGTTTCCAATATTCCAAATTTTAATCCAAATACCATTAACCAGGATACTGAGAATAATTATCCATTAGTGAAAATATTTTACTGACAAGTATTTCACATGAGGCAGAGACAACCATGAAATTTGGGGAAGCAAGTTCAGAGCAAAACAGGCTCTGGTTACTGTAACTAATGAAAATGAAACCACAAACAACCAGAAGATGTACTATTAAATTGTGTTGCTGAAGCAGCAATGAACAGTCACACATAGCAGCTGTTTACTCAGCTCAGAGAGATTTTGCAAAGACACTGATACTTCAAATGCTGAAGTTTGAATATTCTTGATCCTTCAGGAATTTGCTGATTAAAATTAGTAGCATGCAACTTCTGGGAAAAAGCAGATTCAAAGGAAGGAAAATGATTCCAGGGTGAGAATGGGATTGGCCACATTCAGTTGGAATAGGAAACAGCAGAAATGCACATGGACCGGAGACGAGATGGGTTTTCAAAATTACAATAAATAACAGCCATCTCAACACTCATAGTATCTGAAACTACAGTACAGCTTTCTAAAACTCTCCATTTCCAGGATTGTCAATCACAAATCTGCTTCATGAGAACAATCTCCTTTTCTGTGTGCAATACAAGGATCCTTCATTCATACAGTACACTTCTTGAGTCCAGGAGAGAAGATTTACCAATTCGTTTGTTTTATTAGAACATGACTGACTGCCGTCATGGCTCACACAGGCCAATATCCCGTCACCAATAACTCCACACAGGCCAATATCCCATCACCAATTACTCCACACAGGCCAATATCCCATCACCAATAACTCTACACAGGCCAACATCCCATCACCAATAACTCCACACAAGCCAGTATGCCATCACCAATTACTCCACACAGGCCAGTAACCCATCGCCAATAACTCCACACAGGCCAACATCCCATCACCAATTACTCCACGCAGGCCAATATCCCATCACCAATAACTCCACACAGGCTGGTATCCCATCACCAATTACTCCACACAGGCCAATATCCTGTCACCAATAACTCCACACAGGCCAATATCCTGTCACCAATTACTCCACACAGGCCAATATCCTGTCACCAATAACTCCACACAGGCCAATATCCCATCACCAATTACTCCACACAGGCCAATATCGCATCACCAATTACTCCACACAGGCCAGTATGCCATCACCAATTACTCCATACAGGCCAGTAACCCATCGCCAATAACTCCACGCAGGCTGGTATCTTGTCTCCAATAACTCCACACAGGCCAATATCCCATCACCAATAACTCCACACTGGCCAATATCCTGTCACCAATAACTCCACACAGGCCAATATCCTATCACCAATAACTCCACACAGGCCAATATCTTGTCACCAAAAACTCCACACAGGCTGGTATCTTGTCACCGATACCTCCACACAGGCCAATATCCCGTCACCAATAACTCCACACTGGCTAATATCCTGTCACCAATAACTCCACACTGGCCAATATCCCGTCACCAATAACTCCACACTGGCTGATATCCTGTCACCAATAACTCCACACAGGCCAATATCCTGTCACCAAAAACTCCACACAGGCTGGTATCTTGTCACCGATACCTCCACACAGGCCAATATCCCGTCACCAATAACTCCACACTGGCTAATATCCTGTCACCAATAACTCCACACTGGGCAATATCCTGTCACCAATAACTCAACACAGGCCAATATCCCATCACCAATAACTCCACACAGGCCAATATCCTGTCACCAATAACTCCACACAGACCAATATCCCGTCACCAATAACTCTACACAGGCCAATATCCTGTCACCAAGAACTCCACACAGGCCAACATCCCATGACCAATAACACAACACAGGCCAATATCCTGTCACCAATAACTCTACACAGGCCAATATCCTGTCACCAATAATTCCACACAGGCTGGTATCTTGTCTCCAATATCTCCACACAGGCCAATATCCCGTCACCAATAATTCCACACAGGCTGGTATCTTGTCTCCAATATCTCCACACAGGCCAATATCCCGTCACCAATAACTCCACATAGGCCGGTATCCCATCACCAAAAACTTCACACAGGCCAATATCCTGTCACCAATAACTCCATACAGGCCAATATCCTGTCACCAATAACTCCACACAGGCCAATATCCTGTCACCAATAACTCCACACAGGCCAATATCCCATCACCAATAACTCCACACTGGCCAATATCCTGTCACCAATAACTCCACACAGGCCAATATCCCATCACCAATAACTCCACACTGGCCAATATCCTGTCACCAATAACTCCACACAGGCCAATATCCCATCACCAATAACTCCACACTGGCCAATATCCTGTCACCAATAACTCCACACAGGCCAATATCCCATCACCAATAACTCCACACTGGCCAATATCCTGTCACCAATAACTCCACACAGGCCAATATCCCATCACCAATAACTCCACACTGGCCAATATCCTGTCACCAATAACTCCACACAGGCCAATATCCCATCACCAATAACTCCACACTGGCCAATATCCTGTCACCAATAACTCCACACAGGCCAATATCCCATCACCAATAACTCCACACTGGCCAATATCCTGTCACC
>NC_057730.1:58834667-58837432 GCF_004010195.1 Chiloscyllium plagiosum | reverse complement strand
ATAACTCCACACAGGCCAATATCCCATCACCAATAACTCCACACTGGCCAATATCCTGTCACCAATAACTCCACACAGAGCAATATCCCGTCACCAGTAACTCTACACAGGCCAATATCCTGTCACCGATAACTCCACACAGGCCAATATCCCATCACCAATAACTCCACACTGGCCAATATCCTGTCACCAATAACTCCACACAGAGCAATATCCCGTCACCAGTAACTCTACACAGGCCAATATCCTGTCACCGATAACTCCACACAGGCCAATATCTCATCACCAATAACTCCACACAGGCCAATATCCTGTCACCAAGAACTCCACACAGGCTGGTATCTTGTCACCAATAACTCCACACAGGCCAACATCCCATCACCAATAACTCCACACAGTCCGATATCCCATCACCAATAACCCCACTTAGGCCAATAACCCATCACCAAGCCACCCTCTATTTACACACAGAGAATTCCTGACACTGATTCAGCTCCCTCAGAGCCAGCTCTCAGAGTGAATACAACCTCTGACACATCTGTCAGCCAAAGCTCCCTGATTGGACCGGGTTAACAGCCCCAGTCAGGGAACTAATATTTTGTGTTTCCCCTGGCTGACCACATTACAGCCACTACATCCCTCCCTGTCTGAGTCTGAGGACATAGCTCAATTATTTTGGACTCCTCCTGAGGGATTTTAACACCAGGTCAGGTACCTCCAACTCTGCCTCTGATACCGGCAGTGTGTAACATATAGTAGTTCACCTCTTGTGCCTGGAGCATCTCAGAAGAAATTATTTCTCCTCTTCAGGTGGAAAAGGCATCAAGGTGACACCATCCATTGTGTCCATCTCAGATTTCGAGGTATCTTTAACCTCTCCTGATGGAGAGGTAAAACCCACGGGTTCCAGAACAGTTGGAAAGGCAGTCGTGGGCACATTTTGCTCTCACACTGTTTGCGAGTTTACAGTTTTCATATGGTCCATGTGCTTGTTCAGGACTAGCTCACTGACATGAACTTTATGCATCACTGGTCCTGACCTTGCGTCGACCTTGCCTCTTACCCATGCAGGACAATTTCCATGATTTCTACACCAAACTTTGTATCCTGAAGAACACTGTCTGTCACACGTAGAGGAGTCTTGTGTCCAGTATTGACGTTCTGATGCCACCTCACCACCACCTCCCCCCCAATCACCTCAGCCCGGTCTGGGAAGATCAGATTTAATCTGGTGCAGAGACTTTTCCCCATTAGCAACTCATCTGGAGCTATCTCTGTAGTTACATGAGGAGTGGTCCTGTAATCAAACATGAACTGGGACAGTTTGGTATCGAATGAAGCTGTAGGTAGTCACTTTAAGCCTGCGTTCAAAGTTTGGGCTGCTCTTTCTGCCAGACCATTGGATGATGGATGGTAGGGAACTGTCCTTATATGCCAAATGCCTTTTGACTTTAGGAAACACTCAAATTTCCTGCTGGTAAATGATGGTCCGTTGTCTATGACTGACACTTCTGTGAGCCTGAGTATTGCAAAGGATACATGCAGTTTTTCTCTTGTCATCGCCGTGTTTGACAAATTAAGATTAGATTAGGTTAGATTAGATTAGATTACAGTGTGGAAACAGGCCCTTCGGCCCAACAAGTCCACACCGACCCGCCGAAGCGAAACCCACCCATACCCCTACATTTACCCCTTACCTAGCACTACGGGCAATTTAGCATGGCCAATTCACCTGACCTGCACATCTTTGTGATGTGGGAAGAAACCGGAGCACCCGGAGGAAACCCACGCAGACACGGGGAGAACGTGCAAACTCCACACAGTCAGTCGCCTGAGGCAGGAATTAACTCTGTGATCATCCAGCCACTTTGAGTGGGCATCCACAATGACAAAGAACATTGTGCCCATGAAAGACCCAGTATGGTCGATGTGTAAACAAGTCCAGGGTTTACCTGGCCATTCCCACGAATGTGGGGGAGCTGCTGGTTCTGGGCACTGAAAGTTCTCTAAGTGCTCCTTATTGGTCTTATCTGTTATTAGCATGTCATCCGATAAATGATGACCTGAGGTCGACCTTGTAAAATGTTCTCTATCATCCGCTGAAACATAGCACAGGCTGCTGATTCTCCAAACAGCAGTTTCGTATATTTGTACAAATTCTCATGGGTATTTATTGTAGAATACTTCTGGGAACCTTCATCCAACTGCAAGTATGCAGGTCCAGCTTCTGAATGACAGCCTGCCGCCCCCCCCCGCCAGCTTTGAGTGAAAATCCTCAATGCGAGGCATTGGGTATTTATCCAGCTGCAAAACACACTTCACAATTTGTTTACATCACTATGAAGGCGAACCGACCCATCGAGCTTCACAATCCACATGACCAGCTCTGCCTAATCTACAAACTGGACTGGTTTGATGATTCCTTGCTCTGCAGCCTTCAGATTTCTGCCATTACTTTTACCTTTAAAGCAAATGGCTCTGGGCAGGCCTTGCAGAACCGTGCAATTGCTGCCTGGTCAACATACAAGGAGACCTTGGCTCATTTGATAGTGTCTAAGTCGTTCTGAAAAACTTCTAGGTATTTAATTAGGACTTCACTCAGGCAGCCATTTTCTAATACAAAAATATTGAGCCAATCAAGGTGAATCTTTCCCAACCAATTTCACCCTATCAAGCTTGGGCCCGAGCTTTTTACAACCAACAGTAACTGAACCAGCTGCTTCTCATAAGAGACTGGAACCAAAGTTATACCCTTAATCTGTAAA